>NC_090757.1:7725442-7727942 GCF_036898095.1 Palaemon carinicauda
AAAAACGAATCTTTTCAATTAGTTATTTGGGAATTTTTTGTTTCTTTGGTTAAGGTCATTAGAGTATGAACTTCTTGCTTCTTTGCTAAAGTCATCAGATCAATTTCAAGATTTTCTGGAATTCTTAATAACTGGGAAAATATGAAGCAGGATTCATCACTTACTGCTCTTCCATAGAGGAATGTTCATTTCTAATTTTGAGGAAACAAGACCTATAATATTTTATTGTTATTTACAGTAGAAAACTGACAGTGTCATGTACGAATGTTATTTAATAGTTATTGACCTTTATATTACACCTTTGCTCGTTAAATTATAGTTTTTCAATTCTTTGTTTTAGATTTATATTGATTATTGTAAACTCTATAAGTCAACGTTTTTAGATATGCTTCATAGTTCAATTGTGTTGTTTCCTTTAAGAATCTTCTGTTATTCTTCATAATGAATAATTTAGTCTTTGAAGAAGTAGGATTTTATGCAATATTGCTCTATATCATCGTGGTAATGTACAGTGTTGTTTAATATTGATAAGTGTACTCTAAAACGCAAATTTTAGGCATTTCTTCTTAATTAATGCTGTTAGTTTTGAGGTATTAAAAGAGTAATTGTTTTTCTTTTCTGTTGTGTAATATGTGTAATGATAAATATTATCTCGATAATAACCAAACATTCTCTCTCTCTCTCTCTCTCTCTCTCTCTCTCTCTCCTCTCTCTCTCTCTCTCTCTCTCTCTCTCTCTCTCTCTATATATATATATATATATATATATATATATATATATATATATGTGCGTGTGTGTGTGTATTTTATTTAATATATATATATATGTGTGTGTGTGTGTATTTTATTTAATATATATATATATATATATAGAGATATATATATTATATATATATATATATATATATATATGTATATATATATATATATATATATATATATATATATATGTATATATATATATATATATATATGTATATGTATATGTATACTGTATATATATATATATATATATATATATATATTGTATATATGCATATATATACATATATATATATGTAATATACATGATTAAATGTGTATATATACGTGTGTGTTCTAGCGTGCCTTCGTGCCATTGAAAGATCTCATTATAACTTTGCAGACGTGTCGAACAAAAAAATGAACGTAGATGTCAAGGAGACTCACATTTTCCTGTTTTAATTATGAGGAGGTACACCTCTTGTTCATATGCCTCGATATACTTTTCTTTTTTAGTTATTTTTTTCGGCAGATATTTTGCATAAAAGTTTGTAATTTCTCGGATTTTGCATAAATTTGGTTGATACATTCTAATTTAAATAGATTTTACTCTTAATTAGTAAATTTGGTTGGTAAATGTATTCTTATTTAAATAAATTATACTCCTAATAAATTTGGTTGATACATACATTATGCTGTAAATAGATTTTAGTCTTGATTTATATATTTGGTTGATACATGTATTCTGAATTAAATAGATTTGACTTTACAATAAATGCATTTGGTTGTTTTATGTATTAGGATGTAAATAAATTTTACCCTTGGTGGGGACTATTTGCACTCACCTTTGCGCTGATTCGCTTTTCAAGAGACCCATTTGCCAATTAAGTTTTGTTCAGATTCTGCTTTCGTATCTTTCCACTTGTTATTTGCTCAGGCATGAATTGCTTGCATCAGAACGTTTCATGCATTTCTTTATTTTTCCC
Organism: Palaemon carinicauda; assembly: GCF_036898095.1. NCBI lineage: Eukaryota > Metazoa > Arthropoda > Malacostraca > Decapoda > Palaemonidae > Palaemon > Palaemon carinicauda. The sequence continues at coordinate 7,727,169 of NC_090757.1, forward strand.
CATTGAAGGTTTAAAGGCCGCCCGTGGATGCCAAAGCAATGGACAGTGACATTGCCTTAAGCCAGATAATGCCCCAGAGACTGACCTTTTATGAACATGATCAGCGCCCAAGACCCCTCTCCACCTAAGCTAGGACCAAGGAGGGCCAGGCAATGGCTGCTGATAACACAGCAGATAGATCTTTATGCTCTCCCAAACTCCCCATCCTTAGCTCAAGGATGGTTAGGTTACAGCGAACAAAGAAGCTTTTGAGTTTGATCGGGACTCGAACCCCAGTCTAGCGTTCACCAGTCAGGGACGTTACCACATCAGCCACCAGTGATGGGAATTATAGTATGGATTCATAACCATTTCTGCATGTCATCATCTGACATGGTATTCTTAAGAACAATCCATAACCATCTTTACTTGTCCTCTTCAGACATGGTATTTTTAAGAATTCATAATTATACTTTTTTATTCTTATCGCACTTGGTAGTGTCAACAGAAATTCCTAACTATCTTTACTTGTATTCATTAGTTATAATAATCTTGAGAACTATTCCTAAACATCTCTTTGTTTTCTATGTTATATTTCTTACTCTTGTTTTGTTAAGATTTTATAGTTTATATGTTCTTATATGTTACTGTTCTTGAAATATTTTATTTTTCCTTGTTTCCTTTCCTAACTAGGCTTATAGCATCCTGCTTTTCCAACTAGGGTTGTAGCTTGGTAAATAATGATAATAATGATAATAATAATAATACTAGTAATGGGAACTGTATAATGGTCGC
>NC_090757.1:7732942-7747942 GCF_036898095.1 Palaemon carinicauda
TTCGGCAATTTGTAAGAGAGAGTAATATTCTATTGTACCTTTAGGAGTACCCCCCTTTCACAGGGTATGACCGCTTCCTTCCTCGTGAACGTCACAGGGAAGATCTAATATATATATATATATATATATATATATATATATATATATAATATATTATATATATTATATATATATATATATACATATATATATATATATATACATAATATATATACATATATATATATATATATACTGAGAGAGAGAGAGAGAGAGAGAGAGAGAGAGAGAGAGAGAGAGAGAGAGAAGAGAGACTTGCTCTTTATTATATAGGGGAGCTTATTTTGAGTTCTTTCATTTCTGAGCTTAAAAATGCTTAGAAACCTTTAAACCATTTCATAAATATTATTAAGCAAATGTTATTAACTTTTGTTACAATTACTTTCAATAAAGATAAAACGGATAAGGTTACTTCTGTGTATCTAACTATATATAGAAATGATGACAATTATTGATAAAATAAGAAGGAAAACTATGACAGCAATAACTACAATTGGTTATAATAACAATACGAGATATAGAATAGTTTCAGTGTATTGTTGACATTTGCTTTAATCCTATGGTAATTTGCGGAAAAGTGAGAGCGAATTTAGACTACATTCTTCTCTCTCTCTCTCTCTCTCTCTCCTCTCTCTCTCTCCTCTCTCCCTCCTCTCTCTCTCTCTCTCTCTCTCTCCTCGCTCTCTCTCTCTCCATTTTAGAGTTTCAGTATATGATTATATAGACTTTGCTCCCTTATAGAAACAGAGAAGGAATGGTATATGCATACAGGGGACCTAATAACGAGACAATCACAAACAAGGAAGCAATTCAAGACTTTGTTGTAATGTTAAACAGGAATATGTTATGCAACGACCAAATAGCAACACTGTTTGGCTAAATGTAAAGCAAAAATGGGAATGCTATTCAGACACTTTGAAGCAAGAAAAGCTGCCTATTCACCCGAAAAACCATCTCTGTTGATGGCTCAGTTGGCAGAGTCCTCGCAAGCATGGTTTTCGCCTGAATAGGCAGGTGTTCGAATCTCTGCCCGGCCAGAAGCTATTGCCATAAAATGAATTCCAGTGAATATATATTTCCCAATATATAATTCGGTATTAAATGCCATTGTGGTTGATATATATATATATATATATATATATATATATATATATATATTATATATATATATATATATATATGTTAAAGTATACACAATTACTATTATTTCATAGGAGGGGCCAAGTGGACACTGCAGGGAAGCGTCGGGGTGAGAGAGAGAGAATCTCCTCTTCACAACCCCTTCCCCCCACCCAGTCCGACACAGGAAATAAGGTAGTCATCTCTGATTTAGGGGGTGTGGAAAGAAGTTAAATAAGTATTCTTGATACAGCCTGTAAGATATTGTATCATTGCCTAAATATTATTTGAAAACCGGTAGTGTTCTAGCAAATTTTTTTAACCGTATTCATTATTGGTTGATTTGTAAAAGATGGCAGCAGTAGAATAAAGTAGTTGTCGTTGTTGGAAGTTTGATAAGTAACGAAATTTAAGTATCCCCATTGCATAATAGATAATCACCGATGGATACAAACATACTGATGACTTCATAACACCTTGAATACAATAATGATTTATTACTTCGTATCGAAAATAAATGGAGGTAAATGAGGACGCTATTACATTTTGGCAAAGGCTTTCAGAAATTTGTTTTATTGACAACTCATATAAAAAATACTAGCTTTTTGGTCTCAGAACGACGTAATTTTCCGAAATTTTGTCATGAAACTATGATATACCTATTTTCCAAAATTGTATTCTATAAATTGTCGGACAAATACATTTGCAGATGGCATAAGCACAAAATTATTCCCCATGCTAATACCCTGACTGCAAGTTATCAATAATTATATAATTGCTAGTAGCTTTATCTTAAGAAATTACACTGCTTGGAGATCAAACTGACTTCTTGTCAATTTAATGCACAACGTTCTCTCAGTCTTGATTCAAATAACCTTAACTCTGTATGATAAAGTCCCTATTTACAGTAATCAAGTGCCCGAATTAGCACAGCTATAAGGTGTTGGATGTGGGCTCTGGTCCGGGTGAATTACTCTAGGACTAGGTATATGGGCGCTTAACGAGCGGAAAACACATCACTATCCGTGAAGCTTTAGTTTGGAGTGTTCGAGCGATAGCCATCCATACCAGCTCCTCCGCCTATCAAGATAGTAGTTGTACTATAATTTCTACAGCTGATGCAGTAAGCGGGAAAGGGAAAAACCAAATATTTAAATATCTTGAAAATAAATGTTTGATTGTCCTTTTAATTACTAAATCACCCAGCTGAGGAGCGATACCATTGGATTCCTAGATATTTTCTCTCATTCTTCAGATTTTATTTTCTAAGCTTCTTCCTCTATCCCCTGACATGTCTTGTTAGGTATTTATTCTTTAACATTTTCGTTCCCCTAATTCATTCTTTATCATTTGTGGTCCTTTCTTTCATTCTTTAATCATATATTTATCAAACATTCTCATTATTTTCAAAATGAATGGCCTTCCCCTCCGGGTCTCGTCTTAAACCGTCAATATTAGTTTCTAGCTTCTCACTGTCCCTTCAGAAAAGAAATCTCTCCCGAGCGGCAACATGAAACACCTTCCCTGGACCATTCCAAACTGGAACTATTTGATATTTGCGTGAAGCCAAGACAAGATATTCATTAGCTGGATTCAGAGATCGGGCATTTGGAACACTGTATTCCATTTCCCTTACTCTTCGATATTACAATCTCCATAAAAAAAAAAAAAATTGTATTGTGAAACATGCTTCCATGAATAAGTGGTGTCACTCAGATTTTTTTTTTTATACAATTTATGTCTCATTCCTTTATCACTATTCCAGTTAACGGAAATATCTTGGTTAAGGAAAAAAAAACAGGTATATGGAGGACTACAAAATATAATGATCTAACTATATCGAGCCAGAAAAAAAAAAGCCAGACAAGAAATGACGTGTCTGAGGCCTTTGTCCTACAGTACACTAGAAACAGATATATTAGTTGTTATGTATGTAGTATATTGAGGTTTAATTCAGGAGAGCAACACCATCTGCATATGCAAGGAGCTTGCTTTCTAGGCCAACCACATTAAAATTTGAGCTACCTCAAACACATTCCCCAATTCTACAACAGGCCTAATATATATATATGAATATATATATATATATATATATATATATATATATATATATATATTTATACATATACTGTATATATATATATATATATATATATATATATATATATATATATATATATATATATATTTATATATATATATATATATATATATGTGTGTGTGTGTGTGTGTGTGTGTATGTGTGTGTGTGTAATACCAATTTTCATGCTAGTTTCTCGGACCAGGGTTCGATTCCCCGGTAGACCAAAAGCTATTATCTCTTGAGTTGATTTCCCCTTGGTTCTCTGATCCCGAGGTATAGAGAGAATCCAGATATTAAGGGAGTATAATATATGGCTTATATAGATATGAAAAAAAAACGTCCAATTGTGCAAAATTTATATATATATACAATATATATATATATATATATATATATATATATATATATATATATATATATATATGTGTGTGTGTGTGTGTGTGTGTGTGCGCGCGTGTGTAGAAATCAGAAAAGCTATACTTCTGTGCAGTTTCCGCATTATTCTGCGCAATCTTTATTTTTGGATCTTCAACTTTATGGACTTTACTTTCTCATCTCAAATCCGCACAATCATAAAGTGATCAACAAATAATTAGTTCTCCTTTTCTGATTCTTTAATTCTTCTCTCATGTTCTCCTTCCTGTCTTCCTCTTCCTGTATTTTCTGTCCGAATCCTTTCAAATAAATCCATTATTAGTCTTGAGGATTCTTGTTTAGCTTTTCATAACCCTTCCTGATTCCACTTGTCGTTGATTCCTTTTTGACGATGTATTTTGGTTTCCTTCCAAAATCGCAGACTCAATAATTCTCTTAACTTTCGCCAACGCATTTTCTGCATCACCCAAATCTTGTTTCCATTTTAATGGCCTCAGAGGCAAGTTAGTGACAAAATCTGGGTTGATCAATAAAACAATTAAAACAATCTTTTTACCTTTTCTAACATTCCTGCTCAAGATGAATGACAATTTGAAGCCAATTTGGAAATGCACTGGTATTCCATATTTACTCCTAACAGAGAGACTAATAATATTTTGGGGCTCTGACAGGAAAGCATTCAACTTTCATATTGATGACGAAAGACAAATTGGAGTCGAACAACGAGTTGGGAGAATTTTGAAGACTATTCCGGATGGGAGCATGTTAGGAATTTCCAAAAGGAAGACGTCCAATTGGAGTGCCTTTCCTGAGAAGTCCTTTTTTTTTTTAGAGAGAGAAAAAGAAAAATTACTTGAGATTGAAGAATTCTCGATCTTTCTCTGTTCCTTCAATATTCTCTACTTCTGTGCAGTTTCCGCCATATTCTGCACAATCTTTATTTTTGGATCTTCAACATCCGTCCTATCTAAACTGATCAACAAATAATAACTAATTCTCCTTTTCGGATTCTTTATTTCTTCTCTCCCGTTCTCCTTCCTGTCTCCTTCTCCTTCCTGTATTTTCTGTCCGAATCCTTTCAAATAAATCGGTTATTAGTCTTCAATATTCTTCTTTTGCTTTTCATGACTGCCTTCCTGATTCCACTTGTTGTTGATCCCTTTATGACGAGGTATTTTGGTTTGCTATCAAAGTTGCACACTCAACAATTCTCTCAACTTTCATCAAAGCATTTTCTGCAAAACCCACATCTTGTTTCCTTTTTAATAGCCTTATGGTGAGTCAGTGATAAAAGCTTGCAAAATTGGGTTGGTCAATAAAAGTCGCAACGATCTTTTTACGTTATCTAACATTCTGCTTGAGACGAATGACAATTTAAAGCCGATTTCAAAATGCACTAGTATTCCATATTTCTCCTAACAGAGAGACCAAGTATCTTTTGGAGCTCTGACAGGAAAGCATTCAACTTTCCTATTGATGATGAAATACAAATTGGAGTCGAACAAGGAGTTAGAAGAGTTTTGAAGACTTTTTGAAGACTTTTTGGAGCCTGTTAGCGATTTCCAAAAGGTCTTCAGGTTTTTTGAAAATAAGCTAGATACAGGAACTCTATATTGTTGGCTCAGCGGGGCTGCCTGTTTCCCGCTAGCCCGGAGGGCCTCCCCCCTTCCCACTGGTAGGGCGGATCTCCCCCCTTCCCACTGGACGGGCGGATCTCCCCCCTTCCCACTGGACGGGCGGAGCTCCCCCCTTCCAACTGGCAGGGAGGGATTCCCCCCCTTCCCGCTGGCAGGACGGGGCTCCCCCCTTCCCACTGGCAGGCGGGGCTTCCCCTTCCCGCTGACAGGGCGGGGCTCCCCCCTTACCGCTGGCAGGGCTTGGCTCCCCTTTCCCGCTGGCAGGACGGGGCTCCCTCTTCCCGCTGGGGATCCCCCTTTCTGCCGGCAGGGCAGGGCTCCCCGCTTCCCGCTGGCAGGGCAGGGCTTCCCCCCTTCTCACTGGCAGGGCGGGGCTCCCCTCTTCTCGCTGGAAGGGCGGGGCTCCCCCTTGCCGTGGGCAGGGCGGGGCTCCCCCCTTCTCGCTGGCAGGGCGGGGCTCCCCCCTTTCTGCTGGATGGCCGGGGCTCCCCCTTCTTGTTGGCAGGGCGGGGCTCTTCCGTTACTGCTGTCACGGCGGGGTTCCCCTTAAGAAATCTAAAAAATATTGTGATTATTTGTTAGATACATTAATGTCTGGATTCTCTTAACATACTGTATATATACACACGTGTATATATATATATATATATATATATATATATATATATATATATATATATATATATATATATACATACATATATATACATATATATATATATATATATATATATTATATATATATATATTATATATATATTTATATATATATACATATATATATATATTTATTTATACACATATATATATATATATATATATATATATATATATATACACACACAGTATATACACGTATATATACATATATAAATATACACACCTTTTTATACACATATATATATGTATATACATATATATATATATATATATATATATATATATATATATATATATATATATATATAGATAGATAGATATATAGATAGATAGATAGATAGATAGAAATATACCTACATACATATATATGCATACATAATTGTCGTACAGTTTGGAGTATTGGCAGTGGCCTACTACACAAAGATCCTGATATAGCAGGGATAAATTGATCCTCAAAGGTCGTATGACAAGCAATAATCTAGGAAAAAAAATCAGAATCTTGATGCTGCAATTTTCAGCACAGTTTGAGGGCACTATGCGAGTTGGTTCTTCGGGTCGTTTTTCTCCGGTAGTATGGTAAAATCTCTTAAACTGGACTTTTGAATCTCCTTAGGAATGGGTTCAGTCATACGAGGGACTAATTTCAGGCCATTGTCTTTACAGAATCCAAATTCTTCCATGTAGACTCCAACTGTGCTTTCAATTGTTCCAGTTCCATACACATCAGACACCAGCTGATCAAAGTTGTCTCAGTCGCCATGAAAGACTGTTCCTTCAGGTTTATCCTTAACCACATTACCATTACTGATTACTGAAACACTTTCAACCATGTATATGCCAGGACAGTTTCCAATTCAAAAGAAAAAGCTTAGGACTCATAATTACCTAGTTTGTTTAGGAAAGTAGTTGATTGTTTAGATTTGAAGAGATGGCGGAGTGTCATACATAGTAGGATATGCGTTTTCATCTTCCACTGTCCACCTGTTGCTGCTTTACACATATCTTGACTAACTGTTTGTACTAATATTCATTCTCGATCTGATGGGTCCCTCTTACCACACATTAGTGTAAATATAGATTGTTGAACATAAGCAGTAATTCCGTATAGTGGATAAGGAACGTCACTAGATTTGGTGGGCCATAGAAGTGTCTTGTTTTCTTTGAAGGCATTGAGTAATCTAGTGTAAAGCTCAAGACTAACTTTTGATCCAGTCACCATCTCACAAATCATAAGCAGAAAGGACAATTGTTTTTTGTTATTCCAAAGATTTACAAAATATCAGTGTGTCTTTATATGGGGGTGATCATCAGTCTATGCTGTCTTTCAGGTCAGAACAGTGTTCAATCTTCAACCTGAGATTGACTAGTTATTTTTCGTTATTGTTATTATTACATAGATTCTCATTCTACACATTTCTAAATGACAAAGTTTTAGAACCCGAACTTTGTGAATAACTTCTCTTTTTATAAAATCGTAAATGCGAAAATGCTTTCTCTATACATCTTTTCTTATCTGATGTTCCTCAGTTTCTGTGATGGTGTAACACTGCTGAGGTATTCGTCCCACTAAAAACTGCTTGGGTCGGCACTCATGAAATTAGGTCTCCCTTGCAAAAAGATCTAGTCCTCTTATTTTGCAATGTAAATATTCATCATTTAGTTAAATTTCCTTTTCTTCAATGTTTTTATACGCATCTGAGTGAAATTTCTGTAAGCTATGTATATTACCAGAGTCCTTTACCTTGTCACCTTTACAAAATATACAATATTTACCAAATATCACTATTCAACATCTCTTTTTGGCGACTTGTTCACTTACATTCAAACATTTGTTTTTATGCTCAACAATGCGCGGCGACCAATTCAAAAACACTCTTGTCGCCAACTTTCTAGATAAACAATTAAATAAACAATGAACAATTAATTAAGAAAAATTATTAATCTTAACTTCGAACTACATTTGAGAAAATACCTTTTACATTTTATGAAAAAAAAATTAAAGGCACTTTATCTTTTATAATAAGTTTGGAATTTGTCAGGAGAAAAAATCATCATTTGCTTATTTGGATTAATCAGTTTGAAACGGATAGAAAAGTTTTGGTATCCATTTCGATATAACGTAAACTTTGGCTAAAGGACGTATTTATAATGCAATATGTAATTACAGATTAGTTATTTTTTCCTGAGAGGACTTCGTTTGCAAAGAGAAATATGTTAAAATCAAGATTTTTTTTTAGAAATACATATTATACTATTAAAATGTTTGCTTTTTACATATGTTTCTTGATATATTGGATTAGTCCTATATAAAGGATTAATGTAGATATATGTGAGGCAGAGTTGAGCGTAGCGTGAAACAGGGTTTTTGGTTCCCTATGTGAGAACGGCCCCGAGTTGAGAGTAGTCACTAAGTTCTTGACATAGCCCAAGACATAGGTTATCAGGAAATGGGAGTTAAAAGGGTCATCAGGAAATGTGAGTTAAAGATTTAGCAGAAAATATCCTGGGGTGGTCCTGGCACCCGGCCTAAAAGGATTACTAAATATTCTAAACATCATGCACACTGAGTCAATTGAAAAATGGTGTCAGATACTTATATCAAGATTATGAACATGGAGTTTAATAAGCGTCAGGTTTTTCTCCATCAGTTTAAGATAAAAGTCAGATTCTGAAGTACAAACATGTGAACAATTTTCAAAGTGCTACCAACCTGAAGTGCTTAAAATAACTTCTTTAGAAATAACAGGTCTCCAAAAAATGGAAAAAAAAAACTCAAAATTTAATTCTTTTAACGATATTAGATGGGAGACTGCCTGTTTCCCAATTTTTTTAAATATTGGCTTCATCCTATAGCCAACATGAAACAACTTCGCGTTGCTTCTCGTCTCCCTCTGGACATATACTGTATATCTGAGAAATCAGTAGGGTAATATCACCTAATATCAAACCAAAGAAAGGTAAAATCCAGAGAAACCAAAATTTTTCAAATCACCATTGATAGAAAGGCGATCAGAAATAACCAGGGTAATCTATCTAGGTGCCATGTCCTCGACGTGGGCTGTCAATTGCCTCCACCTGGTTCTGTCTCAAGCTCTCTGTATAAATTGTCCGGCTGCAACATCCTCTTTTACATCTTCCAGTAAGCTGTCCAAAAACCAGGGTAATAAAACTAGAAAAATAAACACATGTACCGTAAAAAACAAACGATACAATACGAACTGAAAATGCTAAGCTAAAAAGGGAGAAAAACATTGCTTATAACTTTGAAATTAAGTTTTTTAAAACGCACCCACCCTTGCCCCATTGGTACCATATTGTAGATAGCTTTTGTGTATTAGTTCTTATTCAAATATAATTTTTTGTTTTTATCTATTGAAATCCTTGGTGTCTTGTTCCTTAAAAATAGCGTGACTTTATTCTTTTTTTTCCTGTTGTTTCACAAATCGTACTGTAAAGACGTAGCGCAACAGATTATCGGTAACTAGATAATATCAGCTTAGTTAGAAATGAAGTTTGTAATTTTAACCCTGAAATGGATAACGCGGAGTCAAGCTGCCAACTAATCATAAAGAGTTCATCTGTAACATAACTGGTATGGAATGAACAACTTGGCCCCCAATCTTCTTTGACTCACTATTCTCTCCCTCTTTTAACCCTTCTCGCTCTCACCTCTCTCTCTCTCTCTCTCTCTCTCTCTCTCTCTCTCTCTCTCTCTCTCTCTCTCTCTCTCTCTCTCTCTCTCCCTCTCCAAAATAAATGATAATTTCAAAATAAATATCATCTTGTAAAACATTACAATCTCTAGTGACATGATGTTCGTGATGTGAATCTTTATCTCACTAGAGTTGGAATTGTTGAAAGACAAACAGGCAAGAATGGAAGTAATAATGTGGTTTCTGGAATGGTTACATGATTTCGGTAGGTTTGGATAAAGGGATAAATTCCAGGAATTTAGAAGTTAAGAACAACTAATTACGTATAATAAATCCAAAGAAATATCTTGCAATTCCAATTTATAAAAGGGCTCGAGTGACCTCGACAGAACTCTCTCAAAATTTACGTTTTGGTCCAGTTATTATTATTATTATTATTAGTAGTAGTAGTAGTAGTAGTAGTAGTAGTAGTAGTAGTAGTAGTAGTCGTAGTAGTAGTAGTAGTAGTAGTAGTAGTAGTAGTAGTAGTAGTACCTCCGCCAAGGAGATCATGTTTTCACCTCTGTCTATTTGTTTGTCACCAATCTAACTCAAAAAGTTACCGGCGAATTTTGACCAACGCACTACAAATATATTAAAAACGATGTATTCAGTCCGATTCTCTCTCTCTCTCTCTCTCTCTCTCTCTCTCTCTCTCTCTCTCTCTCTCTCTCTCTCTCTCTCTCTCTCTCTATGTCATTTAGGCCGGTATAACTAATTTATTATGTTTTTTTATTGTTATTTTACATCGAACCATATCTAAAAGTACTTTTTCTTTCATCGGTGACTTGAAGAAGACTAATGTCGAAATAATCTAATGTAGCTGTTAACGGAAGGAATTGTTTAGCTGCGATATTCAAATAATTTCTACATGATTTTGTGGATTCATGATATATATATATATATATATATATATATATATATATATATATATATATATATTTATATATATATATATATATATATATATATATGTATATATATATGTATATATATATGTATATATATATATATATATATATATATATATATATATATATATATATATATATATATATATAATCTGTGTGCGTGTATTCAGTATTTGCAGTGAATATTCGAAACATCAAATGATAAAACAGAATGAAATATGGCAACTCGATTCGTAAAATGTTAATGCTTTCACTAGCAAAAACACCATTTTGCTGTCTTTGATTCGTTGAGGTTGGAGAGGGCTCGCCCATTTCATAGTAGTAGTAAGAAGAGCAACACCTTGTCTGTTTTGTCATGGGACCACTAGAGACATCTGACGAAAGATTTCCCCCGAGTTTCTGCGTTCTTTTGATTCTAACTGTACATAACAACACAAAATTTCGTCTTTTAAACAAAAGGTTTCCTTACAAACAGTATCGGGATCATCATCCAACTCACTTTGAAAAATTCGAGACAGTGTCTCATCCTCTTTCTGCAACCTAATTAGCTCATCTCTGTACATAATGTTAGTGCCTAAACCACTGCAGTAACTATTACTTGAATCCACTACATCGACTACGTCTACGTCACTACTTTCGACAGCTACATCATCAACTTTGCTAACACTGTCAACACCGATGGAGTCGGTCTCCTCAGCCCCACACTTGCTAAGATCAACCTCACCGGCTCCATCACACACGTTCGAATCCTCGCACAAATTATGACTGTTTTCTACATCTGTGTCTAAACCTGACCTAGTTACTATCATTTCAGGCACTGGAGCCTCACTTAAAAATAAGATTCACACATTTGGATGTAGTTAAATCATTACCAACAATAATGTCAACGCCGTCAACTGGCAAATAGTCTACAACTGCTAGTTTTACATCTCTTGACAATCCCTGACTTTTCAAGTTCATCTTCAACAAAGAACAAACAAAGCAAGTATTCGGAAACCCAGCTAACATAACTTTTTCTTGCATACTGATTTTTGCCCTTGATGGCACACACTCTTTCCTAATAAGGGAAACGGCTGCTCCCTTGTCCCTAAGTAAGATAACTTCTCTCGAATCCACCCCTTCAAGCGAAGAAACTACACCTTCAGACAAAAAATCTCCGTAAAATTTCCTAGTTTCTTTCAAAATGTCTTTCTGCTTGACGAAAGAATATTAACTAGAGACACTGGTTTCTTGACATTCTTCTCCTCTAATATACAATTCCTTGCTATATGCCCTTTCTTATTACATCGATAACAAATTATCTCTGAACTACTACCTTACCATTTGCTCTTACAAAACCTGGCAGTATGACCTGGTTTTCCACATGTTTAACAATAATAATGAATCATATTTCCCTGTATTACTATTGCTACAACTACTCTTACTATATTGCATCTTACTAGAAGAAGGATTATTTTTCTTTTTACCATCACTTAAACTATGTGTAAGACTGTACTCATCTGCCAACCTTGTTGCATCTGTAAAAGACTTTTCACGCCTATCTTCTTTATATAGCTTAATGTCTAGAGATACGTTATCTTTGAAGTTTTCTAACAAAACTAAGTTCTTGAGATCATCAAAACTATCTACTTTAGCGGAAGTTAACCAATCACCAAATGATCTTTCTAACTTCTTTCCGTATTCTACGTAAGTACTTACTTTTAGGGGTTTATTTCTTGCCCTCCATCAGACACTAAGAGTCTGTTCAGGCGGGCCTTGATGTGTGAAAATAATTTCTTTTCAGTTTATATTTTGCTCTGTATCTTTTCAGTATTCGCTAGCATTTGTATTCAGGCTTAATAGTTTTCTGATCACTATTATAACACTTTTCAAAGAGATAAGTCTTCAGGTTTTTCTTGAAAGCTGCCACATTTTTGCTTTTCTTGACATCAAATGGAAGGTCGTTGAAGAGTCTCGGTGCAGCATAACAAAAAGTTCTTCCTCCTATTGCATGATTCCCACTAATTTCGAATAGTCTATATGGGTCATCAGCATGTCTAACTCTTATAGCAGCGCTAGTTGCTTGAGGGTAGTGGATCAAGCAATCACTAAGATATTTAGGCTTATTACTTGCAAGTGCCTTGTAAGTCAACAAACAAATCTTAAATTCAATTCTAGCCTTAACAGATAACCAATGTAGATCGATCAGTGCTGGAGTTACTGTTCATCTGTTTTCAAACTTCTAAATTTCTTACGGTACGCCTCTAGTACTAACCTGTATGCACCAAAAATAGTTTCTTTCACAATATCATAGTCTTCACTTTCATCCTCAGACATACAACTATACACAGAGAGTGCGCTACCACTCAAGACTGACTGCAAATACAAAGTCCACTTGTTTTTGGGATATCCTATTCTGTTCATTAACTTTTCAAAAGACATGATATATTTTGTTACATCTGCCTCATCAAATTTTGGAACTAATTTCAACACTGCACCCATACCTAAATGATCAGAATCATCGTTCAATGGTAAATTATACCCTGTCTGCTACCTGACGCATTACTTCCTGGTCTGCTACTTGGTGGACTGTTATGAAGATTTTGCCTTAAGCGATTTCCAACTCATGCTTACGCTGTTACTCATTTTCTTCTCTTTCAGCTGCTCTTTCGTCTCTCTCAAACACTTCCTGCTCTCTCTTAAAAACATACGCACGGAGAGCATCGCCATCTAAACCAAGAAGTTTACCTGAAGCTATCAAATCTTTCGTAATCTCACTCATTCTGCTTCTTTCTATATTCTCCCTGTTTCAATTGGTTACGTTGTTGAAAATCTTGGCAAGGTCGCCAAATGTTACGATCTTTAAATCGTTACAGGTTCTTTTAATAATCAAAATAAATATCAACAACACCGATTGAAATATGGAAATGAATATAAAAAGAAACACATGAAAAAACACAACGTTTAGTCACAAACTTTCAAAGAAAACTAATGTTACTTCTTCGGTTACTTTAACTGACAAACCAAACCAATCAAAACACCAACAGAAAGGGGGAACAGTCAATAAGGTAGAAATACTTAAGAATAGTTTTCTGCAGCTGCTGAGACGATACAGGTACGGAGACTTCAGGCTTGAGAACATTGCAGAAGGGCGGCTGAAGTTCAAATGAAACTAGCACGATGACCGGATTCGAAGACGTCATAAAAGGGTGGAATCAAGATGGGACAACAGAGGTCTTCTTCCAAGAATTCGATGATACTGTTGAAGTAAGGCTTGAAAACGTTGCAGGAGCGCGGCTGAAGTTCAGATGAAACTGGCACGATGACCGGATTCGAAGACGTCACAAAAAGGGTGGCATCAAGAAGGGACATAAGAGATCTTCTTCCAAGGATTCGATGATACTGTTGAACGAAGGCAAGCTGCAGGCAGTGCTGGCTACTTCTTGTCACAAGCAGGGAGGGCTGGCTGCATCAATTTTTCTCTTCTTCTGGGCCATAGCAGGATCTTGTGGAGTTAGGCTTTTGTTGACTGAAGGGAAGGTTAGAATCTGGCTCTATCAGACTTCTGGTCTTTTCTGTTTCTTATCTCACTAGGACTTGTATCTTATTTGCTTCAGACATAGTTCCTCTCTTGGCTTATGTCCTGTCCTATCTCTCTTGGACAATCTCTTCTTGAAGTTTAAATACCCATGTATGGGCGGAGTTCATTACAGTGGGCAGTGGTCATCTCCATAGAAAGCGTTCTTTTTAACAAGTCTGCATCTCTATTGGCTTCCTCAAAAACACCCAATTCGATCACGCCATGGAAGCTTCTAGAAGAAATTTCTGATGCAATCCGGACCACGTGTTAAGTCGTAACAAAAGGGCAGCACGTGTCCTTTCATGTGACATATATCCTAAACAAGGATTTCCCTGAGGCTCGGTTTCACAAAATATGCTGACTCCACTAATTACGACGATGACATCTTGGTCAAATCACGACAGTTCCCTTATCACGGCAGGCGCTCTCAGCGAGGCTTGGTTTACTTGCAAAGCGCTGATGAAAATGAAGAGATACAGGATTGCCCAAACAGGGCCACAGTCGAATCTCGTCTCGCCTCGCTGCTCACACTGGGAATAGATATTTTTGTGTTTCATTACATCCTTTTAACAGTATTGTATCTACCCCTGACACCATCCAAGACTGGAAGATGCAAAATACACCGTAAGATGCATTAGCAACTCTCTGGTGGATATACAAGGTGCCTCACACTGAGGGACCTGGGGGAACCCAAACATAGAATAAGGCAGTAAGGTAAGGTAAGGCCCCTCTCTCTTTCCATATCAGTCAGTAAATGATATAAAGACTTTTCTCTCTCTCTCTCTCTCTCTCTCTCTCTCTCTCTCTCTCTCTCTCTCTCTCTCTCTCACATTATTTTAAACAGTTTTAGTAAATGATTATATAGACTAGGCTCTCTCTCTCTCTCTCTCTCTCTCTCTCTCTCTCTCTCTCTCTCTCTCTCTCT
>NC_090757.1:7757942-7765442 GCF_036898095.1 Palaemon carinicauda
ATGTATGTATATATATATAATTATATATATATATATATATATATATATATATATATATATATGTATATATATATATATATATATATGTATATATATATATATATATATATATATATATATATATATATATATATATACACACACACTATTGTGCGCGACCTGTCAAGAATGACTGCTAAATATCATGATAGATATACTATCAGGAATGCGGGTTTGGGGGATACGATTGATCTACCTGCCCAGTCACCAGCAGCCATTGCCTGGCTCTCCCTGGTTTTAGCCCGGGTGGATAGTAGGCTTGTGCTATGGTAATATAATTTTGGTCTGGGGACAAGCTCAATGCCCCTGCAGCTCGATAACAATGTGTAAATTTGTGTTTTTCTTTATTTTCTAGTTTAATTTTAATTGAATCTAGTTTTTGGAAACATATAGTTTTTGTTCTTGATGATTTGATTTTTCATTGTTGCTGAATATATAAAACAGGGTCTGTTGGATAAGTCGACATTGAAAATTCAACTAAATAGGATAAATCTGTTGATATAATTGAATTTTCCCTTTCTTTTATTATTATTATTATTATTATTATTATTATTATTATTATTATTATTATTATTATTATTATTACTACTACTACTACTACTACTACTATTTCCATTATTTCTTGTTATGACACAACCCTTAGTTGGAAAAGCAGGATGCTATAAGCAGGATGCTCCAACAAGGGGAACAACCCAGCGAAGAAAAGAAATAAGGAAATAAACTACAAGAGAAGTTCATGAACAATAGCAACATTAAAATAAATCTTTTATATGTAAACTATAAAAACTTCAAAATAACAAGAGGAAGCGAAATAAGATAGAATAGTGTGCCCGAATGTACCCTCAAGCAAGAGAAGTCTACCACAAAACAGTGGAAGACCATGGTACAGAGGCTATGGCACTGCCAAAGATAAGAGAACAATGGTTTGATTTTGGAGTGTCCTTCTCCTAGAAGAGCTGCTTACCAGAGCTAAATGAAGTTTGTTCACTATATTTACTATATTTTCAGCAAAGGCTCAAAGAAATTTAAGAAACAAAACTTGCAACTTTGATTTCCTATACATTGTTTTTTTTTTTATTTTCGTTTATTTGGTATTAATTATTTTTTATATACTGATTTACTTTTCTAGGTGAATGCCTTCGTGATAATGCGGCTTCATTGTGGCTACTTTTCCTCGTGTTGTGATAAAGTTTATATGGGTGGTCCTGTATCAGATGAATGGGAGCTCGTAGAGAGTTTTACGATGATGAGACTCCAGACCTGAGATTTTACGACAGATTAATCAATCTCTCTCTCTCTCTCTCTCTCTCTCTCTCTCTCTCTCTCTCTCTCTCTCTCTCTCTCTCTCTCTCTCTCGTGATTAAATTCATTTGTATCGAATAATTGCTTGAACAATCTAACATATATATATATATATATATATATATATATATATATGTGTGTGTGTGTGTGTATATACACATATATACTGTATAAGTATATATACATATATATATGTATGTATATATATATGTACATATATACAAATATGTGTTTATATATATGTATATGTATACAGTATATATACACACACACACACACACACACATATATATATATATATATATATATATATATATATATATATATATATATATATATATATATATATGTATATGGGTGTAGCAGCTGCATCTAGTTGAAAACCTAACGATATACCCTCCAGATAAGAGTAAAACACTAAAGATGAAATAGATAAAAGATCTCCATACACACTTCCCTTCGTTCTCATAATGGAATGAATTTCACCAACAACATCAAATACATTCAGTTCACATTCATAAAAATGAAGGAAGCGATTTGGTTGTGGTTACCGATGTGGTAATGTCTCTAACTGGTGAACGCCAGACTAGGGTTCGAGTACCGCTTAAACTCGAAAGTTTCTTTGGTTGCTGTAACCTCACCACCCTTGTGAGCTAAGGATGGGCTCGTTTGGGGGAGCCTATAAGTCTACCTGCTGAGTCAGCTGCAGCCATTGCCTGGCCCTCCCTGGTCCTTGCTTGGGTGGAGAGGGGGTTGGGTGCTGATAATATGTAAATTTAGTTGGTCTCTAGGGCATTGTCCTGCTCAATAGGGCAATGTCACTGTCCCTTGCCTCTGTCATTCATGTGTGGCCTTTAAACCTTTAATCTCTTCTAATATCCCTTATTGAAGGAAACTTTCTCCATTGGATTTTATGGAGCGACTTTGAATTCGGTGTTTATAACTTCCCAAGTTCTCATTGTCTGGTAAAGGAGGAGGAGTTTGCCAGGAGGTAAACAACAACTTGGAGGTATTTGATGTTTGCTGTTGTGGGCGGGGGGGGGGGTTATAATTCTCATGGCTCTGAGTTTAGCAAACTAATTGGAAGGCATAGATTCAGGACGAGAGATTTATTATTTTGTTAATATATTTACCATCTTCACTATATAGTACAGAACAAGTGTCTTGATATTTATATATATATATATATATATATATATATATATATATATATATACATATACATATACATATACATATATATATATATATATATATATATACATGTGTGTACATATATATATATATATATATATATATATATATATATATATATATATATATATATATATATATGCATTCGTGGGTAGGCGTTAGAGGTGGTGTTTAAAGGTTAAAGGACACTCATGAATGACAGATGTAAGGGACAGTGACATTGCCCTATCAACAGTACAATGCCTTAGAGACTGACCATATATACATATGATCAGCGCCCAATCTCCCTCTCCACCCAAGCTAGGACCAAGGAGGGCCAGGAATGGCTGCTGATGACTCACAAGTATGGTGAGGTTGCAGCGACCAAAGGAACTAACGAGTTTGAGCGGGACTCGAACCCCAGTCTGGCGTTCACCAGTCAGGGACGTTATCACCTCGGCCTTTGTGTTCCTATCTACTTGACTATTTGGCAGCCAGTATTGACGGATCGCATACACTTGTTTTATACATATATCCATGTATATTATTATATCTACAGTTTATATATTATATATATGTATATATAAATATATATATATATATAAATATAAATATATATATACATTATATATATATATATATATATATATATATATATATATATATATATATAAAAGTGTGGGCAGTTTCCCTTAATAAAGGGTGAGCCGCTCTATAGAAAAAATCAAGACAATAGACCCTGTTACATTCTTATTTCATCTGTTGTGTCAAGAAGTCAAAACGTCGTGATGAAGATGGAGTGTTATGACAGAGAGAGAGAGAGAGAGAGAGAGAGAGAGAGAGAGAGAGAGAGAGAGAGAGAGAGAGCTGGTGAATGAAGATGAGTCCTGTTTCAATAGGCGAACGAGATCAATACCCACAAAAGTTTTGAGTTTGCAGGAGAGACAGAGACACAGGACGAGAGAGAGAGAGAGAGAGAGAGAGAGAGAGAGAGAGAGAGAGAGAGAGAGAGAGAGAGAGAGAGAGTATAACTTAGGAGTAAGAAAGCTGCGTTATTAAATGCAGAAATTGATTGGGGATACGGGTTGCAAGCAATACCTTCCTAAGAAGGTGGCTCCCCCTACCTGGAGGTCCAATCCTCCCCCCTCCCACTATCCCTGGGTTAGGCCCTCATCAATTCAATTCATATCATGGGGGGAGTGTTCCTTGGCTGCTTTCATTACTACGCAAGTTTTAACAAAAAACAAAGAAGGAAAGAAAGGGTACTGTTTTGCTTATGATCAGAGCAACACCCTTGCTCTCTCTCTCTCTCTCTCTCCTCTCTCTCTCTCTCTCTCTCTCTCTCTCAAATACACATTCATATAAACAAATTTGTTAGGCTTTAACTAATAAGGAAAGAATGGAGTTTTGTTTTGATGAGGACCGAAGCAACACGCTTGGATCTCTCTCTCTCTCTCTCTCTCTCTCTCTCTCTCTCTCTCTCTCTCTCTCTCTCTCTCAAATACACATATATATAAACAAATTTTTAGACTTTAACTTATAGCGAAAGAAAGGAGTTTTTTTTTATGAGGACCAAAGCAACACCCTTTGATCTCTCTCTCTCTCTCTCTCTCTCCTCTCTCTCTCTCTCTCTCTCTCTCTCTCTCTCTCTCTCAAATACACATACATATAAAAAAATATTTTAGGCTTTAACTAATAACAAAAGAAAGGCTTTTTTTTTATGAGGACCAAAGCAACACCCTTGGATCTCTCTCTCTCTCTCTCTCTCTCTCTCTCTCTCTCTCTCTCTCTCTCTCTCTCAAATACACATACATATAAGCAAATATTTAGGCTTTAACTAATAACGAAAGAAAGGAGTTTTGTTTTGATGAGGACCAAAGCAACACCCTTGGATCTCTCTCTCTCTCTCTCTCTCTCTCTCTCTCTCTCTCTCTCTCTCTCTCTCAAATACACATACATATAAGCAAATATTTTAGGCTTTAACTAATAACGAAAGAAAGGCTTTTTTTTATGAGGACCAAAGCAACACCCTTGGATCTCTCTCTCTCTCTCTCTCTCTCTCTCTCTCTCTCTCTCTCTCTCTCTCTCTCAAATACACATACATATAAGCAAATTTTTAGGCTTTAACTAATAACGAAAGAAAGGAGTTTTGTTTTGATGAGGACCAAAGCAACACCCTTGGATCTCTCTCTCTCTCTCTCTCTCTCTCTCTCTCTCTCTCTCTCTCTCTCTCTCAAATACACATACATATAAGCAAATATTTTAGGCTTTAACTAATAACGAAAGAAAGGAGTTTTGTTTTGATGAGGACCAAAGCAACACCCTTGGATCTCTCTCTCTCTCTCTCTCTCTCTCTCTCTCTCTCTCTCTCTCTCTCTCTCTCTCTCTCTCTCTCTCTCTCTCAAATACACATACATATAAGCAAATATTTTAGGCTTTAACTAATAACGAAAGAAAGGAGTTTTGTTTTGATGAGGACCAAAGCAACACCCTTGGATCTCTCTCTCTCTCCTCTCTCTCTCTCTCTCTCTCTCTCTCTCTCTCTCTCAAATACACATACATATAAGCAAATATTTTAGGCTTTAACTAATAACGAAAGAAAGGAGTTTTGTTTTGATGAGGACCAAAGCAAACACCCTTGGATCTCTCTCTCTCTCTCTCTCTCTCTCTCTCTCTCTCTCTCTCTCTCTCTCTCTCTCTCTCCTCTCTCTCTCTCTTTCTCTCTCTCTCTCTCTCTTCAAATACACATACATATAAATAAATGCTTCAAGTTTTCACTATTGCTAAATGGAATCTTCAATATTCCTTTATTCTTATGTGCTTTATGTGTGTGAATGCTGGAGTAATATATTTATTCAATTAATTCTAAGTATTTTCCTCGATGTTGTCGATCATTCTCAATGTCTTACTCATACAATTTATTAATGACCATAATGTACTACTTTTAGTATACTTTTAAAGCAGAATTAACTTCGATTTTTGGATTACTCGCCAATTCTTACAAGATACATTTCATCCCTTTTAAAGGGCGCTCATGAATGGCAGGACGATGCTCTAGAGACTAACCTTAATGCATATGCTCAGCGCCCAAAGCCTCACTCTCCACCAAAGGTAAGACCAAGGATGACCAGGCAATGGCTGCTAATGACTCAGCAGGTAGACCTATAGGCTCCCCCAACCGCCCCATCCTTAGCTCACAAAAATGGTGAGGTTGCAGCAACCAAATGAACTAACGAGCTTGAACAGGACTCTAACCCCAGTTTGGCTATCACTAGGCAAGGACGCTACCACCAGGCCACCACAACCCAAAGAAAGGGAAATGCGGGGAAAATGAATTATTAATATTGTGGCCAAGAGATGTCGGTTTGTAGATGGTTTTCTTCATCAATTATATCATCATTATCATCAGCCGTTGCTAGTCCACTGCCGTACAAAGGTTTAAGACATATCCTGCCACTCACGTGTGTTTATGACCTTTCTATGCCAGTCTTTACCCGCAAATTTCTTTAGCTCATCAATCTATCGTCTTCTCTCCCTTCCCCTGCTTCTTATGTAATTTCTTGGACCCATTCTGTTATGCTCTTATGTATGTATATATATACTGTATATATATATATATATATATATATATATATATATATATAGATAGATAGATAGATAGATAGATAGGTATGTATATATGTATATATATATATATATATATATATATATATATTTGTATGTGTGTGCATATATATAATTGTATATATATATGTGTGTATATATAAATAGAATAAATATACACACACGTATACATATACATATATGTGTGTATATATTTATTTGTATGTGTGTGCATATATACAATGTACAAATATATATGTGTATATACACACACGTATACACGTCTATTCCTCTTGACCAAAGAGGACTCGGGCATTACCATTCCTTTTCTCAATAATTAATTTAATTGCACCCCCCCCACCCCCACCCCCGCCCCCGCCCCCAACCCCACCCCCAACCCCACCCCCATCCCATTCGACCACCTCAGTATCCATATTTCACTGCTCAGATCGACAGAAGCATAACAGGATTATCATTTGAACAAGTTCCTATTTCCAGTTCGAAAGGACACCATCATAAATCATGGAACGTTTGAGGATGTAAAGTAGACTGACTGATGTTTCAGTGGATACTGATGTGTTATTTTAAGTTCACTTCAAATTCTGCTGGTTTTTATGCAATCCGTTTTTCGATAAGTTTTCTCACCTTCTTCATATATTGTTTTCTTGCTCCCCTGTGTGGCATTTATCCCCTTACGTTAGATATCCCGTGTGTTATGATATATTGGATTTCATTAATGGTTTCTTCTCAAGTGATTTATTCAATTACATTCTCTCTCTCTCTCTCTCTCTCTCTCTCTCCTCTCTCTCTCTCTCTCTCTCTCTCTCTCTCTCTCTCTCTCTCTCTCTCTCTCTCTCTCTCAACATTCTGGTAATCTTGTTTTCTTCCACTGAAAAGTAATTGAAAGAGAAGGAAAGATTAATTGATTTTAACTACGGACGCATATATAGAGGAGAGGGTAAGCTTTTGTTTTTCTTTTTCCTCTCTCTCTCTCTTTCAAGTCGATTTCCCCTCTTGAGAAGAAGGGGAGGTCTTCAGATAAATCACACAACACCCACTGCTAAATTCCCCTCGGATTTCCCTTAGATTCCCCTCGGATTCCCCTTAGATTCCCGTCGGATTCCCCTCGGACTGTTGGAACAAGGGTGATCCCACTGTTTAGACAGTCTTCATGCCTCGCATCCCCGACATACAAATATAAACTTCAACTTCAGCAGTGTCATACACTTACTTTTTTTTTTTTTTTTTTTTTTAATTCTCGATTAATCACAGTGACATGTATATACTACTGTATAAAAACGACTTTCTTAAAACGGACACACGCATTTGAAACATGTACACAATTTTTTTTTTATCAGAACCCTTCACTGTGATTTAATTCAT
>NC_090757.1:7770442-7790442 GCF_036898095.1 Palaemon carinicauda
TGTGTGTATATATATATATATATATATATATATATATATATATAAAATATAATATATATATATATATATATAATATATATATATATATATCTTACAGTCTCATATATATATATATATATATATATATATATATATATATATATCTTACAGTCTCATATATATATATATATATATATATATATATATATCTTACAGTCTCATATATATATATATATATATATATATATATATATCTTACAGTCTCATATATATATATATATATATATATATATATATATATATATATATATATATATATATATATATATATATCTTACAGTCTCATATATATATATATATATATATATATATATTTATATATATATGTATTTATATATATATATATATATATATATATATATATGTATTTATATATATATGTATGTATATATATATATATATATAAATATATATATCTTACAGTCTCATATATATATTTTCTTAATGAATACAAACATTACGATTCCCTTGACAGATGATGGGACGAGTTCAGCTGCTTGTAAAAGCTCAAGGCTAAAAATAGAACCTGAGAATAAGGCCAAATAAAAAAAAGAAAAAATGTCTCGGACTAAAACAAATATAATGGAACCATGTCTGAGAGACAGCCGGAAATTTGGAAGTCCGTGGCTCCATTTTGAGTGGTGCAAGAAAAGAAAAAAATAAATAAAACGGAGGATGTATTGACTTTCTGAATGGCTTATTTTCGGTTTTTTGTTTTCTGTGTTTGTGACTTGAGTCGAGGAGACAAATAGTCTCTTAGCTAAATTTTATTGATAGTTTTGGATTAATATATCAATATATAAATCCAGGGTTGTAGTGGCTTGTTTGTATTTTCCTTGCCTAGTGATCGCCAGACTGGTGTCAGAATCCCGGTCAAACTCGTTAGTTCTTTTGGTTGCTGCAACCTCACCATCCTTGTGAGCTAAGGTTGGCCTGTTTGGGGGAGCCTATAGGTCTACCTGCTGAGTCATCAAAAGCAATGGCCTCGTCCTCCCTGGTCTTAGCTTGGGCGCTGATCATATATATATATATATATATATATATATATATATATATATATATATATATATATATATATATATATATATATATATATATATATATAGTCTGTCTCTAGTGCATTGTCCTGCTTGCTAGGGCAATGTCACTGTCCATTGCTTTTGCGATTCATGAGTGATCTTTAAACCTTTAAAGGATTATGTTTTAGTAATTGCGTTGGTAGAAATGAAACTACAGTATAAGAGAGATTACTCGAGTGCCATATGTGGATGAGATCATGGTGAGGGCTAGAGGGAGAGGGTTTGGGTATGCTCTTCGCACTCCCCAAGAGAGATTAGTTCAAACGTTCAACTGGGCTCCACAAGGCACTAGAAGAGTTGGAAGACCCATACCTAAATGGCTGAGGACTATGAAGTGCGAAGTACGAGATGATGAATGGAGAACTATTGATTTAAAAACTCATGATAGAGACGACTGGCGAAATCTAATCGAGGCTCTTTGCGTCAATAGCCGTAGAAGGAGATGATGATGAATTGCGTTGGAGATTATTTATGCTGGGATTTTATTCTATTTGGAATATTTATAGTAGTCAGATAATTCGTTAAGTTCAATATTGACTTACTAAATTACGTAATTAGGAAATATATTTTCTTAATAGATACTTTGAAAAGAATGCCTTGTCGTAGATTATCCCTGTTTGTAGAAACTAATTTTTAAAGAATATATTTCTAATATCTGTGTTTCTAACAAACAACTACTTTTTCATTTGGTGTTTCAAATACTAATGTTTGACACCTTCTCTTAACTGAGTTTTGTCTTAAGTCTAACATTGCAGCCTTCAAAAATTGTTTTGGATGTTTTTTGTCTTTAATTAGGCCCTGTCAGAACGGGATGTTGTTGCTTGAGCAGCTGTACATTATGATAGAAATAATATTTTTTGTAAATTTTGTGTTAATTTCTCTGGAGAAAGACTGGCTAATGTGTAATTATTAATATCATAAAGTACTGTTTGAGTTCATAGAACGATGTTATGTCAGTATGTATAGGGAAGAAGTACGATCAGTTTTTAACCACTGAACTTTGTCAGTATTTAAAGCCTCATCGTAATCCACTGCTATCAAGTTTTATAATAATTTTGTTTAGAAAGAAAGAAAGTAGGAATTATATTCGTTTTCATTCGAGAAAAGATTTAATCAATCTGACCAGGAAACCAGATACCCTTGCTCTCTCTCTCTCTCTCTCTCTCTCTCTCTCTCTCTCTCTCTCTCTCTCTCTCTCTCTCTCTCTCGTAGGGCTTCCTGCCTAATCTCATCAATCAGGTACTTCACGTGACTGAACCCTTCATTTTATTGTTGTCTCCCATTTTTTTTTCTCTCAGGGGAGATATTAATGGATCGTTTTTTTGTATTTCAAGCATTATCTATAGAACAGAATCAACAAAAGACACGAGTGATGTCTTCGCCAATTCATCCCACCCCTAATTTATGAAGAGTAGTCTCCGAGTAGATGGATTATGATGCCAGATAATTACAAATCATTCATTCATCAATACATTCATTTATTCATTCGAGTAGATGGAAAGCGACATTTCGCTTTTCTATCTACCGCTGATTGGTGTTATTTTGTACCTTTGGTTCATCTAATGTTTATTTCATTGTTCGATCCATGTGTCAATGTGTGTTTTAAAGGTTTTAAAGGCCGCTCATGAGTGGCAGAGGTAAGGGGCAGTGACATTGCCCTAGCAAGTAGCACAAAGCCATAGGGACTGAACTTATTACATATGATCAGCACTCAAGCTAGGCAAAGACTGCTGATATCTCGGCAGCTAGACCCATCTTTAGCTCACAAGGATGGTGAGGTTGTAGCGATCAAATGAACTAACGGGTTTTTTTCAGCATGGTTCGAACCACCAGCCTGGTGATCACCAGTCAGGACGTTACCACATAGTTTGTTAGGAATAGATACCGTGATCTTTCAATCGTGGGGCTGTATTAGTTTCCTGTGTGTGTTTTTTTTTTTTTTTTTTTTTTTTTTTTTTTTTTAAGGTCATTCATGAACGGCAGAGTCAAGGGACAGTGACAGTGCCCTAGACTTTGACCATATATACATATGATCAGCTCCCAAGCCCCTCTCGGACCAAGCTATGACCATGGAGTGTCAGGCAATGGCTGTTGACTCAGCAGGTAGAGCTATAAGCTCCCTCAAATCCGTCATCCTTGGCTCTCAAGATGGGGAGGTTGCAGACAATACAAGAAACTATCCAGTTACACTGAGTCTTGAACCCCAAGCTATCAGATCTTTAAACAGTGACGTATCCAATGAACTACCACAACCCCGAAGCTAGATGTTGAAGCTTTAGTTATAAAGTGTTTGCAAAGCATGTGTGGTGTGAGAGAATTGGATTTGGTGATACATGTGTGGGTGGTTCGGTCATGTGGAAAGAAAGGGCGACAATAAGTTAATGGAACGACCATTAAGCCGTTCCACCTGGTATGCATATGATTGTATATAGATAAATTATATATATATATATATATATATATATATATATATATATATATATATATATATATATATTTATATTTATATGTGTGTTTATTTATATATTATATATATATACGTGTATATATATATGTTTATGTTTATATATACACGATATATATATATATATATATATATATATATATATATATATATATATATATATATATATATATATTCATATATAAATATTATATATGTGTGTGTGTGAGTTGAGAGAAATGTTGCTGGAGAAATATATATATCTCAGAAATAAAGATAAAATAGGAAAGATAATGATTGAAGATTTCTTAAATGTAGAAGGTGGAAGATAAAAAGAGAATGGTGTCGCAATACTTGAAATGCTGAGGAAGTAACTGTTGAGGAAATCCGAAAAAAGGATTAACAGATTAAAAGAAAAAAAAGACACTTCAGGAGTTGATCGGATTGGAAGTTATAAAGCTCCCGACCAGAATCTGTTGGCTATGTCTGGATGAGGTAAAATTTCCAGAGGAATGCTTGAGAGAAATTATTTGGATGTATTAAGGTCCATATCTGAGTGGGGATACCTTAACGTGGTGAAAGGGTTTATGTATCGTGATGATCAGCATAGCTGCACTATTCAAGGTCACCCGTACTAGGTTGGTTTGCTGTGAGCGATCAGACAAAAATCTATACCATCAGCAATTCGCACTGGCCACCGTGGTGATGAAAACTGGCCAAACCCCAGACATGGATTGACATGTATGAGGCCTTTGTCCTGCAGTGGACTAGAAACGGCTGCATTTGTTGTTGTTGTATTAAAGTAAAGCTGATAAAGGCAGTAATAATGATAGGGGTACTATATATGGTAAAGTCTTTAATGCGAATGTGATACAGGTAACAGAAGGGCTGATAAGAGAAGAACAGTATAGTTTTAGACTTTGAAAAATGCGCGAGGATTATAAGTTTGCCATGATGCAGTTATTTGTGAAATGTAAAAGTATAAGTGACAAACTTATAGAATCGTTAGTTGAAATTTTGCGCTTTCTAAGAAGTCTTGTTTTTATGGTAATCAGAACGTTTTTATGATGGAATCAAAGCATATGTTAAGAATATGTAGTCTGGAGAAGAACTGTTTTGTTATGAATATTACTCTTTTTGAATGACGTATATGTGGGTGCAAAGTTGTGTAACCGGAAAATGTACTGTACCATGGTCTTACTTCTCTTACTTAATGGTACACTTGGGCACATTCTCTATTCTATTTCTCTTCATCTTGTTTTATGGAAGTTTTTATAGTTTATATAGAAAATGTTTATTCTAATGCTGTTACTGTACTTAAAATATTTTATTTTTCCATGTTTCCTTTCCTCACTGGGTTATTTTCCCTGTTGGAGCCTCTGGGGTTATAACATCCTGCTTTTCCAACTAGAGTTGTAGCTTAACAAGTAATAATGATGATAATAATGGAGTGTGGAACTGTTGATGTTTTCATATTCTACTAGGCTGTTTGGTGATAGTGAAGAGAAGCTACAGAATCTTGTAAAAAAAATCTTTTTTAGAAAAGGGAGATGTTTTAAGGATAGTGCGAGCAAGATTAAAGGGAGACCATTAATTGGCGAATTGAAAATGTATATGGATAAAGGAGACTCAGAAAACTTTTTGAGTAACAGAAGAAGACATAGAAAACAAGTAGCAGGAAGTAAGAGACAGTTTAGTAAGAGACTTAATTTTGGAAGCCCAGGTAGGAATGTAATTAGAGATTATTAAACCAGCTCCTTTATTGCAGTGAAGTTGGGTTGTTGAATGAAATTAAAAAGGCAATTTTGAATACTATGTATAATTTACTTATTATATCATGATGCAGTTCAGTTGGAGAATTATTTAAATGTTCTGGTATATTTTGACGGTACCGTGTTTGTAAATAAATTAAAAACATGAGTATGAAGTTATTACAGATTTAATTTTGGAATTGTCAACTCACTACTTGACATCTTCATTAAGTAACGCGTCAAACCGATGTTGTTAAGGAGAAGTTTTCGTCGCATTATTAACAATAAATGTATCCGTTTAATCACCTGACCTTATTACATAATCTTCCCCTGTTGTGAAATCGTTCCCTTGAAGTTGATTAAGTTTATTCATTATGGAAGAACTAATGTACGCAACCCTTCAAAAAAGACGGTTACATTTTAGATAGATATATATGAACTCACACGGGTTCATCCCTTCCCATCCCCTCGCCTTTCCTAACTACAACCCTTCTCATCGGGTTATGACTACTCTCTCACCCCTACCCGAGGGACTAGGAGAGGCCGAGGAGTTATTGCACGGCTGGCCATGGCCGCTGAGCGTGACTGGAAAGAAACATATATATATATATATATATATATATATATATATATATATATATATATATACTATATATTAGCCAGTCATCTGCTCTTTATTATATAGGGGAGATAGTTATTGGTAATTTAAGTATCTAATTGGAAATTTATAATCAACGTTGAATAAATAACTTGTCATAGAGTTATGTGTGTTACTGGCATATGCCACCTTGCCCAGATTACATGGGGTGGATCAATACTTAGATGGTTATTTTCAGTTTTGATCTTATATTCGTTTGTCTCATATCCTCATTGTATGAATTTATAATCTCTCTCTCTTCCTCTCTCTCTCTCTCGCTCTCTCTCTCTCTAAACGAATTCAATAATCAGTTAAACAAGATCATAGCACCTCTTTAAACGTTAAACTATAGTCTATTTTTTATAGCGGTGCATATTTGCACCCACTCACAGGGGTGCCCTTTTAGCTCGGAAAGGTTCCTGATACCTGATTGGTCGGAAGTATTTTTGTCCGGACACCCTTCACTGTTCTCGAATAATTACCAAGTAATGTGAATCGAAACTTACTTATTAACCTATATTTCTCCATCACATATATGTTTTGTCAATAAACAATGTGAAAGAATAAATATATTATAAAGAATCGTCTTGGTAAGTCTAAATTTAATAACACAATCCGCCGAAGTCAACGACAGCAGCTTGTTTTCGGATGCACGCTTTGTAATTTTGTAATTTTTCACATATTTTAACGCAAATTGGGATAAATTACACTCGGCATAAGTTAAACATGTTATTATAAACTTTCTTTGAATACCAGAATTTACCAAAATCATGGAATTAATAAAACCCGATATTAGTGAAAACTTATGGGGAGGTAAAAGAACAGCCTATAGCGGCCTTGCGGGAAAACGATCCCTTCTGACTTGTAGACGCAGTTTATTTTTCTTTCGTAATATAGTTCGGGCCTATTCCTTTCCAGTTTAAATAGTCTTGCATTGTCTTCTCTTCATATTATTTTGCTTAGTATTTTCCCACATTCCTGTTTCTCTCTCTCTCTCTCTCTCTCTCTCTCTCTCTCTCTCTCTAAGCGAATTCAATAATCAG
Organism: Palaemon carinicauda; assembly: GCF_036898095.1. Taxonomy (NCBI): domain Eukaryota; kingdom Metazoa; phylum Arthropoda; class Malacostraca; order Decapoda; family Palaemonidae; genus Palaemon; species Palaemon carinicauda. The sequence goes on from NC_090757.1 coordinate 7,777,435, forward strand.
TTAAACAAGACCATAGAACCTCTTTAAACGTTAAACTAATTTTGCTCTACCCAAAAGCAAAGAGAGTCTTCATGGCTACACTAAAGTCTTTGAGACATCCAAAATCCTTAAGACTCTCTCTCTCTCTCTCTCTCTCTCTCTCTCTCTCTCTCTCTCTATCTCGTGGCAGAACCAGTACCACAACTTCTTATTTATGACCGCTCTTATTGATTGATAGGATCAAGTTTATAACACCGACCAACCGACCGAAATTACTCTACCTCCTTTAGAGTGAGCGATCGACTGGCGTATTTATCGCGTTACGTCTTCCATAGATGACCCATAAAATAGTTTTTATGATACGCCAGTAAGTCTTAGCTCGCGAATAATAATAATAATAAAAAAAAATTATAATAAAAACCGAATAATAGTAATGAAATACAGTCAAATCACTGGAGTTTAAATTTGCCAGGACTTCTGGATACTTTTTTTTTTTTTTTTTAAATAATTTTTATTATTCATCGTCTCTTCATCTCCTCCTACGCTTATTGACGCAAAGGGCCTCGGTTTATATTCCTCCAGCCGTCTCTATCTTGAGCTTTTTAAATCAATAATATACTTATCTATTCATCACCTGCTACCTCATGCTTCATCGTCCTCAGCCATGTTATGCCTGGGTTTTTCCAACTCCTCTAGTGCCTTGTGGAGCCCAGTTAAAAGTTTGGTGAACTAAATTTATTTTTAATTTTTTTTTTTTTTCATTCATCGTCATCATCATCTCCTACCCTTATTGACGCAAAGGGTCTCGGTTAGATTTCGCTAGTTGCCTTTACCTTAAGCTTATAATTCAATACTTCTCCATTCATCATCATCTACTTCACGCTTCATAGTCCTCAGTCATGTAGGCCTGGGTCTTCCAACTCTTCTATTGCCTTGTGGAGCCCAGTTAAAGTTTTTGTGAACTAATCTTATTTTTGATCATTTTTTATAATTACTCTAATATAATTTAATGAAATCAATGATTTCATTAATATTAACAATAATGATAATGTTAATGATAACTAAATTATAGTAATTTCTGGCGAGATGCCAGTGTCAACTGTGACTCTCTTGTCTAGAATATTTTTCATTAGTCTTTAACTTAAGGAGTAAAGATTGTCTCCATCTTTCATGGAAATGTATATCTTCCATATGAATTTTTTTTTTCTTTTAATGGGATATACTATACCATACCTTTTAAGGACGTTATGCAATTTAGAATCAATGAGTTTTATCATAATTTTCTTGCAAACTAAATCGGATAACTTCCGTATCAAGATAATTTTTGTATATAGATTCCACACCCCCCCCCCCCTCTCTCTCTCTCTCTCTCTCTCTCACTCTCTCTCTCTCTCTCTCTCCTCTCTCTCTCTCTTCTCTCTCTCTCTCCTCTCTCTCTCTTATCTTTTCGTTTATTTTATGTACCTAATCTCCTAGATTATATTACGAACATTCAATCTTTCCCCATTATTGAAACCGTAAAATACACTGCAGTCATCAATGTAAAAATGTTTTGGGTCTTTCACCCAAATTCTCTATTCTTCTGATTATTATTCATATAACTATCATCATATTTCTTATTATCTTTTGCCGCTATTTTCTTTATTAGTTTTTTGTTTTCCTCCACCTCCCCATCCTCTTTTTTTTTTCTTTTTTTTTTTCTTTTTTTTTCTAACTCACATTTTCCTTGACTCAAATTTGTTTAACTCATATTTCTTGAACTCAAATTTTGAACTCAATTCCTGTAGTTTTTGTGCCGTCGTCATTTCCGGGGAACTTTCAAGGGATTTCGTCAGAAATTCAATTTCACGAAGACTTATTTGTCTTCATCGTTGGTTTATTATATTATTATTTTTCTAACCTTCCTTCCTATCTCCCCGTTTTCATCTTTCTCATATTACTCTTATTTTTTATTCTTATTCCCCTCCTCTCTACCCCTTTTTTATTCATTTGATCATCCCTTCATCTTACTTCTTTTCCTATCCTTCTAAACCCACCTTCTCTTTACCTCTTGCTCCTTATCATTATTACTCTCTATCTCCTCCTCCTCCTCCTCTCTTTATCATCATTTGTTTGCGTCTCCTCTTCCTCTCATTATCATCATTTTTCTCTGTCTCCTCCTCCTTTCATTAACATCATTTCTCTCTATCTCCACTTCCTCCTTTCACTATCATCATTTCTCTCTATCTCCTCCTCCTCCTTCTCCTCTCATTATCATAAATTCTCTCTCTTCTCCTCCTTTTATTATCATCATTTCTCTCTCTCCTCCTCCTCCTCCGCCTCTTCTCATTTTCATCATTTCTTTATATCTCCTTTGTCTTTCACTATCATCATTTCTCTCTCCTCTCCTCCTCATTATCATTTTTATTCCCTCCCTTTGCCGCCTCCCCTTTATCGATCATGATTGCTTATATCCATTCCCCAATCATCATTATTTGTCACCTCCTTATTCCAGTATATTGGAGAAACAGGCGTTGTCCTGGAAATCCTCCTATCCTGGAAAGTATGGAAAGAAGAGATTGTTTATTCTGAGAAGATTGATTCATTTTCTAATGGCACCAGACTCGAGATATAAGATGATGGATGTCAACAACTTTATTTTTTTTTTTTTCATTATGAACTTTTTTAATATTCTTAATATATGGTAATAATCAAGAGGTTGGTAATTTGTTATAAGCTTTTGCTCTGTGATGAGTATGGTAGATTTAATTACAAAATGAATGCGTTTGATATATGGAGAATTTGTTGTTGTGTGTGAAAAATGACAAGGCTTATATTATTTTTTTTTGCTAAAATTTTATAAAATTTTCTGATGCATTCAAAAGTAAAATTATATATATACATAAATATATATGTATTTTATATTATATATATGTATTTATATGTGTATATATATATATATATATATATATATATATGTATATGTATATATATATATATATATATATATATATATATATATATATATATATATATATATATATATATATATCAAGTTAAAATACCAACTTGCACGTATTAGTTATAAAAAATATTGTTTTAAAATGAGATATGGAATCTCTTGGGTTTAATTCCAGACTCCCTTTGATGCTAATTGGGATTATTTCTGTAATAATGATAAAGTACCTTTTTCATATGTATCATTTAAGATGCAATCTCAAATATTGCTGTAATAGTTTCCCGCGTGAATAATATTAATTATGATAACTCGCGTATTTAGCTGATTGCTCATTCAAGTGGGTAACGCTGACTGTTTCGGCCATTCGAGGAGTTATTTTTATCGCCGCCAACGAAGTTGGAAGGAGGTTGTATTTTCGCCACTGTTTGTTTGTGAACATCTTCTTGGCCACAGTTTTAATCGTAGAGTAACGAAGCTTTCAGGGAATAACTGTTATGTAAGAAGTTGGAAATTATCAAATTTTGGAAGGTCAAGGTCAAAGGTCAAGGTCACGGTTTAGCAAAATGTCCCATTCACGTAATCAGCCATAAGTTTGGACATCGTTGTCACAGACTTCAAACTTGGTTCATATTTGAGTGTATGAAAATCCACGCCAATTAATACATGTTAAGGTCAAAGGTCAAGGTCGAACAAAAGGTCGAGAAATGAGCTGCCGCGGTGGATGTCCGAGCTCTACTGAGTGCCCCTCTATTTTTTCATGCAAGCTCAGGAAGGTATATAACATTAACTGGTATTTGAAGTAGTCTTCTATTTGCTTTTCGTAGACAGCTGTGTTATTTATAAATTCTACTTTCACCTACAGCTTATTATAAGCTTTCCAATAATGTATATGGTTCCCTATTCTATAGTGGTGGAGTGAAGCTATACACGATCAGGCTATGTAACTTTAGAAGTTCAAGAAATGTCTCATAAAAGTTTATAAATTGCGTATCTATTTTAAGGCTGTTACGGATTTTGAAATATTTTATTTCTTCATTTAATATTTCTCGTGTAGTTTGTTTATTTACATTATTTCCTTTCTTTACTTGGCTAGTTTTCCCTATTGGAGCCCTTGGGTTTATAGTATCATTTTTTTCCAACTGGGCTTGTAACTTCGCTAAGAAGAAGAAGAAGAAGTAGTAGTAGTAGTAGTAGTAGTCCTGACGTAGCGTTACTTTATTTTATTGTTAGTTCTTCGTTTATCGATTGGCTCTATGATTGACGTTGATGATCGTAGCCATCACCGATGGACAAACAATCTGTCATCTTATAGACTCTCCTCAAAGTCCATATAGTGTCACCCTATTGGACCTTATTCGGTTTCCGTTCTTGGTTCACTTTAATAAACTTATAGACACATTTACAGGGTAGTGGTGGCCGATGTGGTAACGTCCCTAATTGGTGAACGCCAGACTGGGGTTCGAGTCCCGGTCAAACTCGTTAGTTTCTTAGGTCACTGCAACCTCACCCCCTTGTGGGGGAGCCTATAAGTCTGTCTGCTGAGCCATCAGTGGCCATTGCCTGGCCCTCCTTGGTCTTAGCTTGGGTGGAGAGGGGCTTGGGCACTGATCATATGTAAATATGGTCAGTCTCTTGGGCATTTTCCTGCTCGATAGGGTAATGTCACTCTCCCTTTGCGTCTGCTATTCATGAGCGGCCTTTAAAACCTTAAAACCATGCTCATAATTGATCGACCTGTTTATCCATTCATTCATGTACTATATATATATATATATATATATATATATATATATATATATATATATATATATATATATATGTATATGTATATAAATATATAAATATATATATATATATATATATATATATATATATATATATATATATATATATATATAAGGCAAGTCTTTTGGGATAAAGTTGCTAGCGTCAATATATATTAGTACTCTCTCACATGGTGGTGGACAGGTGACTGATAATCCAATAGTGGTCCACGACCTACCAAAGCGAACTAAGTACTGTACCATGCCTATATTGATAGATTGCACCTTCAAAAGAAGCACCACAAATCCGATATATAATTTATATATATATATATATATATATATATATATATGTATGTATGTATGTATATATATATATAATATATATATATATATATTATATATATATATATATATATATATATATATATATATATATATATATATATATAAATATTTATATATATATATATATATGCGTGTGTCTGCGCGTATCTTTTGCTCATTAAAAGGATGAAATTCTGAAACTTTTAGAAAAAAAAAATTAATAATCACTATAATCTATTTCTCTGGCGAATCGAAATATTTTTAATGTGAATTTCTACCGCTTAACAAATACACAATAAGAATTTAATCGGCTTAGACACATCCACATCTTTAGAAGATTATATTCGAATGATATGTGTCAAAAAGGAAATTTTTCCTCGTACCGTATCAGGATTCAATTATGGTATCTGCCATCTCTTCTTACACACTTATTGTAAGGCAGCTCACTCTCTCTCTCTCTCTCTCTCTCTCTCTCTCTCTCTCTCTCTCTCTCTCTCTCTCTCTCTCTCTCTCTCTCTCTCTCCCCATTATACATTCTGCCTTTTTAGCCATATATATATATATATATATATATATATGTATATATACATATATATATATATATATATATTTGTGTTTATATATATATAATATAATATATATATATATATAGATATATACAGTATATATATATATATATATATATATATATATATATATATATATAGAGAGAGAGAGAGAGAGAGAGAGAGAGAGAGAGAGAGAGAGAGAGAGAGAGAGAGAGAGATCTGAGACGAGAAGCTATCCCTGCCCTCTTCCATTGACTCTTCGAAGGGTTTATATCGATGGCTGTCGATATTTCATGATCAATCAAGTTAATTGATTGCAGCCGTCTAAAGTTTTACTTTTGTCAACAGCGGATCTCTCTTTTTTTCTCAAAGAACCAATATTTTCTAATAGAGTTGTTGTGGTCTATTGGAAACGTCCCTGTCTGGCGTTCTGTTGGTTAGAAGAGAGAGTGTTGCTCGAACTCGATAGTTTCTTGTTGTGTCTGCAACCTCACCGTCCTTGTGAGCTAAGGATGGGGTGTTTTTGGCGAGCCTATAGGTCTACCAATTGAGTTATTGCCTGGCCCTCCCTGGTCTTAGCTTGGGTGGAGAGGAGCCTGGGCGCTGATCATATGGACATATGGTTAATCTCTAGGGCATTGTTCTGCTTGATAGGGCAATGTCACTGTCCCTTGCTTCTGCCATTCATGACAGACCTTTAACCTTCGAATATTTAAGATGTTCTTATGATAGAAAAATACCAGCTGCTTTAAAACTTTGTTTTATATTATAAAAGGAGCGTTTTAATCTTTAATTGAATTGAATTTTTTTTACACTTTTACACATTGTTTACTAAAATATTTCCATTTAGTGAACAGAAATTTCTTTTTATTTGCTATTCAGGGAAGGAATTTTTCATCGGTATATGGCATTTTTCTTATTCGTCTCTTGGGTAGTGCCATAGCCTCTGTACTATGATCTTCCACTCTTTTGGGGGTAGTGTTCTCTTGCTTGAGGATACACTCGAACACTCTATTTTGAAGTTTTTATAGTTTATATAGTATAGATTTATTTTAATGTTATTATTCTTAAACTTCTCTTGAAGTATATTTCCTTATTTCATTTCCTCATGGAGCTATTTTCCCTGTTGGAGCCCTTGGGCTTATAGGATCCTGCTTTTCCAACTAGGGTTGTAGCCTAGCAAGTAACAGCAACAACACCAACAACAACAAAACCAGTAATAATAATAATAATAATAATAATAATAATAACAACAACAATGAAAATGTTAATAATAATCTAAAATGGCTAAACGTCTAGTTAAATGTGATTCTTAGGTGCGTACGATTTTGATCCTCTTTTAATATCTTACATCTAAAGTTAGCTTTTAGTATTTCCCCTTTAACTGTGTTGAAGCATTTTCCTTGTAAACTTAATATTTTTCTGTTAAATTTTGGTTGTTATTTTCCCAGGAAACCTATCTCAACCATCTTGCTCCCTAAATATTTGCAAGAGCGTCTTGCTGGTAAATCTTGCGAAAACATTTTGTTAGCAAATTGTGTACGAACATTTTCTCGATAAATTTCACAGCAAGGAAGCTAGCATTTTGTACCCCAAAGCAAAATTGACATAAGGAATATGCAATCAACTCAGATTTTTTTAGAAGTAGTAGTCATACTGTGGTGAGAGGGTGGTGGGTGTTTGGGAGTGCATACGTATCTAAATATGCAATCTACTCATAAATTGAATTTTTAATTTTTTTGCAGAAAGTGTACTCTAACTAGGGCCGAGAATTAGTCATACCCTGGTGAGAGGGGGTTGCGTGTGTGTGCATATCTAAATATTTAGCCGTCATCATTGACGGGTCGCGTACACTAGATATACATGACTAATGTTCACCCTGGCGATAGGAAGAGGAGTTAACTAGCTTGCTTTCGAAGAAAAGTGGGAAGATAAAAGAATGGAGAAATTGTAGAATAAACTTCAATTTGAAAAACTAAAACCCTCGATGTTAGGAATAAGATTTCTTTTCTCATTCTTCCTTGAAAATAATAAAAAAGCAGATATAGTTCCATCTCCCCCTTCCCCCCTCTCCCATTCAACCATAATTTTAAAAAAAGGCATCTCAAAATCCGGAAAAGCCGGGAAATTTTACTGGCTAATTCCCGCTTCGTCAATAAGGGAGGTTATTAAAAAAAAAAAAAAGGGGGGGGGGGATATTTGATCCAATTTACAACTCTGGGATAAACGAGTTTGGAAAATGAATGACTGGTTTTCTTTTGTTTCCATCCTTAAATTCTTCGTTTTTCAAACAGTATTTCCGTCACCAAAATTGAAATGGTCCTTATGTGTATATATATATATATATATATATATATATATATATATATATATATATATATATATATATATATATATATATATATATATATACATATATATATATATATATATATATATATATATATATATATATATATATATATATATATATATATACAGTATATATTGTATGTCTGAAATACTGTTATTTCATAAGTAAGTGTAAATTTAAATATTATTGTATTGATATATACTGTATTGAATACAACAAATGCAGCCATTTTTAGTCCACTGGTGACAAAGGCCTCAGACATGTTCTTATTCATGTCTTGAGTTTTTTCCAGTTTCCATCGACGCTCTGGCTAACTGCGGATTGGTGATGAGGGGACAATTTAGTCTGATAGCTCACAGCAAACCAACCTAGTATGGGTGTCCCTGACTAATACAGCTTTGCTGATCCTGGCGATACACTCCATTTTCGCCACTTTAAGATATCCCCATTCACTCACATATGAAACGGTTATTGATTTAAAATGTACTAGTTTTTATGATAATCATCCTAGATACCCTAAACCGTTAGGGCACAGAGCTTTAAGAACCTTGGAGGTCTTTAAAATCCCCATGGGTAAAATTTTACCTGTAGAGTACTCTAAAGTACCTCCATGGAATCTACCCTCTGTAGATTTCTCTAAATGTATATTAGATTCAAAACGAGAAACATCCAAGGAGATAATGAGAGTTACTTTCTTGGAGCACATAGGATGCCATAAGGACTCTGTTTTTGTTTTTACGGATGGATCCAAGTCCAGCGCTGGCTTTGGATTTGGGATATGTTTTCCAAATTTTAATCGAAGTATTAGATTACCTAACCAAGCATCCATTTTTACAGCTGAATGCTATGCTATTTTAATGGCAGTCAAGGATATCTTCCGGCTACCTCATAAAGATTATGTTATTTTTAGCGACTCCTTAAGTGTATTGATGGCAATGAGCCACTTTAATTCATTGCACCCAATAATAATCAAAATTCTTGAATGGCTATATCTACTTTGAAATAGAGATAATATTAAATGAGCAGGTACCCAGCAAAGGGTTCCTGCTCATGTCGATATAAAAGGTAATGAGAAAGCGGACTCTCTGGCAAAGGAGGCTGTTCATAGCTGTATAAGAAATAACTTTTTGCTACCTGCGAAAGATATGTACCCCGTAATTTAGTCTGTACTTAGAAAAACTTGGAAATTTTATTGTGAGTTGAGAAATCAAAAAATGAGAGAAATTGTTAAATCATCTCGTCCAGGGGCATATTTTGACATGCAAAGGTCAAGAGAAGTGGTACTGTGCCGAATGAGAATTGGTCACACCAGATTGACGTACAGCTTTTTAATGAGTGGAGAACATCAGCCATTCTGTGAAGATTGCTTGGTGTCACTGACTGTGAAACATATATTAACCGAGTGTCCGAGTTACCTGACCGAGAGATTACGCCATTTTCATGATTGTAAGGATACCAGTGGCTTTTACATACTATCTAAAATTTTGGGACCTGAATGCAATGGGGATTGCCTTTTTAAATTTCTTATGGATACTGGTTTATTTAATAAGATTTAATCATGAGTTGAAATAACATGCATAATAATCGTTAACTATATTCTTTGGCATCAATGACCTCTGCTGTTACGATGTCAGATAATACCTAATAATCAATCAATCAATCAAACGGGTATTAAGCAAAATATGGATTTAATACAGTTAGAAAGTATGGATTGTGTCATTTGGATTACGGAAAATACACTATGAAAAAATAGTTGTGGCCGATGTGATAACGTTCCTGACAAGTAAATGTCAGACTAGGGTTCGAGTCCCGCTCAAACTCGTTAGTTTCTTTGGTCGCTGCAACCTCACCATCCTTGGGAGCCATGGAAGGGGGTATTGAGGGACCCTATAGGTCTATCTGTTGAGTCATCAGCAGCCATTGCCTGGCCCTCCTTGGTCCTAGCTTAGGTGGAGAAGGGGGCTTGGGAGCTGATCATATATATATATATATATATATATATACATATGTATATATATATATATATATATATATATATATATATATATATATATATATATATATAGTCAGTCTCTAGGCATTGTCTTGCTCGATAGGGCAATGTTACTGTCCCTTGCCTCAGCCATTCATGAGCGGCCTTCAAACCTCTAAGAACAAAAGTGCCATTTACAGAATGCCTCAATCTGGGACTGAAAGAGTTGCACTGTTTTTCTTTTATAGCAAAAAAAAAATAAAATAAGAAAAAGTGACGAGGAAGTAAAGCCGGATTTGAATCCTTTGTTTCGAGTTTTTCAGTCAGACTGAACAAATATTGCATGATATTCTCTCTCTCTCTCTCTCTCTCTCTCTCTCTCTCTCTCTCTCTCTCTCTCTCTCTCTCTCTCTCTCTCTCTCTCTCTCTCTATATATATATATATATATATATATATATATATATATATATATATAATATATATATATAATTATAAATATGCACACACACATGCTCACTGTAAACCAACTGAGTATGGGTGGCCCTGACTAGTACAGTTTTACTGGTAATGGCGGTACGCAAACACTTTCACCACGTTCAGAAAGGAATATATATAATGTGTATGTGTGTGTGAGATATGCATGCACGCGCGCGCGCGCACACACACACACACACACATACACACACACACACACACATATATATATATATATGTATGTATGTATATATATAAACTTCATTTCAGTCTCCGAAATTCCTAGATCGTCTGTAACTAATTCCTCTTGGAACATAATTCCAGGAATGGCAAATTATGGTAATAAGCCTTAATATGAATAGCCCTGACGCTTGATTGAGACGTAATAGGTTGTTGACAATCTTAGTTCAAAGATAATTATATTACTGAACTAATTAGGCGAGATTATCTCTAAATCGTCTTGTTCATGTGTGTGTGTGTCTGTTCATTAATTATCTTAGAAGTAGTAATCATTTTCAAGGTAAGGTTAATTAAAGGTTTATTTATTTATTTACCAATTCTTTTATTGATTTTTTTATTTCTTGCTTGAGGGTACACTCGGGGACACTATTCTATCTCATTTCTCTCCTCCTTGATTTGTTTTGTTTTTATAGATTATGTAGGCAATATATATTTTAATAATATTACTGTTCTTAAAATATTTTAGTTTTCCGCGTTTCCTTCCCTCACTGGGCTATTTTCCCTGTTGGTGCCCCTGGGCTTATAGCATCCTGCTTTTCCACCAAGAGTTGTAGCTTAGCAATTAATAATAATAATAATAATAATAATAATAATAATAATAATAATAATAATAATGATAATAATAATACTTATAGAATTATAATTTTCTAGTGAACTTATTTATTATATTTATTCATGGTCTTGTACAGTCGGATACAGGAGTCCCTCGCACACCTCGCTACCTGCAGACCCATACATCGTGGCGAGTAACCAAGCAGATAGCGTTGAAAGAGACTGCACAGGGCTGAAGGATTTGTGGCTGGGTGCACTTCAGATCGGTGTGTACCTGGAATTCCTGTGTCCAACTGTACCTAAATAAGCCTAATCTCATTGTTGTTCTGATCAAAATTCTCCTTTGAGAATTTTGCAATGAAAATTTAACTAATTTAGAATAACCAGAAATGAAATTGACAGATTATTTTCTTAATGTTGTAAATAACAATAGGTTTCAAGGAATTGTTGGATTTAAAAAGAATACAAGAAAAAAAAAGTATGTTTTTATATATACATAGATATTGAAATATTACGAAGATTGAAATACTATAACATCAACGATAACCAAAGTAATGATTCGCTTATGATTTGCAAATGGTCAGAGTTCTTTAATCAATGAGACAAATTGTATTTCATCACATTTCAGTTCCTCTTTCAAGATATCCCCCAAACATTTCATTCTAATTTCCTATTTTTTGGAACAAAATTCCAAACATTTTAATCTAATATAATTTTTTTTTTTTTTACAAAATTCCAAATATTTCATTCTAATTCCATATTTATGGGAACAAGGTTTCAAACATTTCATTCTAATTTCCTATTTTTTGGAACAAAATTCCAAACATTTTATTCTAATATAATTTTTTTTTTTTTACAAAATTCCAAATATTTCATTCTAATTCCATATTTATGGGAACAAGGTTTCAAACATTTCATTCTAATTTCCTTTTTTTTTCACAAAATTCCAAACATTTTATTCTAATATAATTTTTTTTTTTTTACAAAATTCCAAATATTTCATTCTAATTCCATATTTATGGGAACAAGGTTTCAAACATTTCATTCTAATTTCCTTTTTTTTTTCACAAAATTCCAAACATTTTATTCTAATATAATTTTTTTTTTTTTTACAAAATTCCAAATATTTCATTCTAATTCCATATTTATGGGAACAAGGTTTCAAACATTTCATTCTAATTTCCTTTTTTTTTTCACAAAATTCCAAACATTTTATTCTAATATAATTTTTTTTTTTTTACAAAATTCCAAATATTTCATTCTAATTCCATATTTATGGGAACAAGGTTTCAAACATTTCATTCTAATTTCATATTTTTGGGAACAAAATTCCAAACATATCATTCTAATTTCCTATTTTTGGGAACAAAATTCCAAACATTTCATTCTAATTTCCTATTTTTGGGAACAAAATTCCAAACATTTCATTCTAATTTCCTATTTTTGGGAACAAAATTCCAAACATTTCATTCTAATTTCCTATTTTTGGGAACAAGATTCCAAACATTTCATTCTAATTTCCTATTTTTGGGAACAAGATTCCAAACATTTCATTCTAATTTCATATTTTTGGGAACAAAATTCCAAACATTTCATTCTAATTTCCTATTTTTGGGAACAAGATTCCAAACATTTCATTCTAATTTCATATTTTTGGGAATAAAATTCCAAACATTTCATTCTAATTTCCTATTTTTGGGAACAAAATTCCAAACATTTCATTCTAATTTCCTATTTTTGGGAACAAAATTCCAAACATTTCATTCTAATTTCATATTTTTGGGAACAAGATTCCAAACATTTCATTCGAATTTCATATTTTTCGAACAAAATTCCAAACATTTCGTTCTCATTTCATATC
>NC_090757.1:7795442-7797942 GCF_036898095.1 Palaemon carinicauda
TTTTGGAGGTTAATAGACAGGTGTGTAAAATATATCCAATTTTCTTGTTTTTTTTCTTTCTTTTGCCGTATTCTTGATAGTAATGGTTACTATATTTCACGAAATATTTCTTTGCAAGAGGAAATTGTATGAAATGTCTCCTAATTTATTTATTTATTTATTTATTTTTGGCCTTAGTCTTAGTATTAAGGATGACAGACATATCACGAAATATATCTTTGCTGGAGGAAATTGTATGAAAAGTCTTTTATTTTTTTTTCATTTTGTTTTTTGACCGTAGTCTTGGTATGGAAGATTGCAGATATTTCACGAAATATATCTTTGCTGGAGGAAATTGTATGAAATGTCTATTTTTTTTATTTTTGCCATAATCTTGGTATTAAGGATTACGATATTTCACGAAATATATCTTTGCAGGAGGAAATTTTATGAAATCTTTTACTTTTATGGGGGGAGGGCCGTTATTTTGGTAATAAGGATTGCAGATATTTCATGAAATATATCTATGCAGGAGGAAATTGTATGAAATGTTTTAAACTAATTTTCGGCCCTAATCTTGATATTAAGGATTGAAGACATTTCACGAAATATATCTTTGATAGTAATAATAATAATGATTATACTACTACTATAATAATAAAGATATGTTGGTTGCTGACATAATGATAATAATAATAATAATAATAATAATAATAATAATAATAATAATAATAATGATGATGATGATGATGATGATCCATCCATCCATATACCAAGGCACTTCCCCCAATTTTGGGGGGTAGCCGACATCAACAAAGAAACAAAACAAAAAGGGGACTACTCTTTACGTTCCTCCAGCCTAACCAGGGACTCAGCCGAGTTCAGCTGGTACTGCTAGGGTGCCACAGCCCAGCCTCCCACAATTCCACCACAGATGAAGCTTCATAATGCTGAATCCCCTACTGCTGCTACCTCCGCGGTCATCTAAGGCACCGGAGGAAGCAGCAGGGCCTACCGGAACTGCGTCACAATCGCTCGCCATTCATTCCTAATTCTAGCACGCTCTCTTGCCTCTCTCACATCTATCCTCCTATCACCCAGAGCTTTCTTCACACCCTCCATCCACCCAAACCTTGGCCTTCCTCTTGTACTTCTCCCATCAACTCTTGCATTCATCACCTTCTTTAGCAGACAGCCATTTTCCATTCTTTCAACATGGCCAAACCACCTCAACACATTCATATCCACTCTACCCGCTAATTCATTTCTTACACCCGTTCTCACCCTCACCACTTCGTTCCTAAGCCTATCTACTCGAGATACACCAGCCATACTCCTTAGACACTTCATCTCAAACACATTCAATTTCTGTCTCTCCATCACTTTCATTCCCCACAACTCCGATCCATACATCACAGTTGGTACAATCACTTTCTCATATAGAACTCTCTTTATATTCATGCCCAACCCTCTATTTTTTACTACTCCCTTAACTGCCCCCAACACTTTGCATCCTTCATTCACTCTCTGACATACATCTGCTTCCACTCCACCATTTGCTGCAACAACAGACCCCAAGTACTTAAACTGATCCACCTCCTCAAGTAACTCTCCATTCAACATGACATTCAACCTTGCGCCACCTTCCCTTCTCGTACATCTCATAACCTTACTCTTACCCACATTAACTCTCAACTTCCTTCTCTCACACACCCTTCCAAATTCTGTCACTAGTCGGTCAAGCTTCTCTTCTGTGTCTGCTACCAGTACAGTATCATCCGCAAACAACAACTGATTTACCTCCCATTCATGATCATTTTCGTCTACCAGTTTTAATCCTCGTCCAAGCACTCGAGCATTCACCTCTCTCACCACTCCATTAACATACAAGTTAAACAACCACGGCGACATCACACATCCCTGTCTCAGCCCCACTCTCACCGGAAACCAATCGCTCACTTCATTTCCTATTCTAACACATGCTTTACTACCTTTGTAGAAACTTTTCACTGTTTGCAACAACCTTCCACCAACTCCATATAACCTCATCACATTTCACATTGCTTCCCTATCAACTCTATCATATGCTTTCTCCAGATCCATAAACGCAACATACACCTCCTTACCTTTTGCTAAATATTTCTCGCATATCTGCCTAACTGTAAAAATCTGATTCATACAACCCCTACCTCTTCTAAAACCACCCTGTACTTCCAAGATTGCATTCTCTGTTTTATCCTTAATCCTATTAATCATTACTCTACCATACACTTTTCCAACTACACTCAACAAACTAATACCTCTTGAATTACTACACTCATGCACATCTCCCTTACCCTTATATAGTGGTACAATACACGCACAAACCCAATCTACTGGTACCATTGACAACACAAAACACATATTAAACAATCTCACCAACCATTCAAGTACAGTCACACCCCCTTCCTTCAACATCTCAGCTTTCACACCATCCATACCAGATGCTTTTCCTACTCTCGTTTCATCTAGTGCTCTCCTC
>NC_090757.1:7802942-7805442 GCF_036898095.1 Palaemon carinicauda
AAAAACTTATCTTTATTTTATTCCTATATTCAAATGTTTTTTTTAGAATTATTTTTTCATCAATTTTATGAGAGAATTAAATAAAGCTTTATCTCATCTATATCATACGTTGTTTATTCTATTACTTACTGTGTGCTTTTTTTTTCAATTATCATGTTAAATAGTTTGTAAAATCCTTCAAGTTTACACGAAGTGGTCTATTATATATCCAGGCTCAGTAAATTCTCCTAAGTCTCTTGTTATATGGTGAATAGTACGGCAATTCCTGCCTTGGTTATTCCCGAAGCCATCCTCTTTCTCTAGGTGAAAGTATTAGTTCTGAAAGCAAGCACGTATTTTATTGGTATTGGTATTTTGAGGGCAGCAGTTAAAGACACACTCAAGGAATACGTAATTTTTGACAAAAAGCAAAAATTCCAGCAAAGATGACCTGTAAATTAATTGGAAAGGAACTGCATATTCTCGTGTGTTCAAAGGGGTTATTAGAATCGTTACAGTTTCTATCTGGACTTTGTAATAGGGTATCAGTTCGTAAGGTCACTAAAGGTTGAAATCCTACTTCAAAGAGATAAAAACCATTATTTGTGGTTTGCTGATATATATATATATATATATATATATATATATATATATATATATATATATATATATATATATATATATGAACATATATCACAAGCACACGTGATTTTAATTAATGTAAATATCACCCACGAATGCCATTCGTGGGTGATATTTACATATATATATATATATATATATATATATATATATATATATAATATATATATATACATACATATATGTATGTATATTATATGTATGTATGTATATATATATATATATATATATATATATATTATATATGTATGTATGTATGAATGTAAATATGTATATATATATATATATATATATATATATTATATATATATATATAAATGTATGTATGAATGTAAATATGTATATATATATATATATATAATGTATGTATGAATGTAAATATGTATATATATATATATATATATATATAATATATATATATATATATTATTGTGTGTGTGTGTGTGTGTATATATATGTAGATATATATATACAGTATATATCTCAGACTGTTATATGCAGATGAACAGGTATGTGTTTGTTAATAAACATTGAAGGTTGGGTTTTTTCTGATCTGCTTGTCTTTCGTTATATTTCTTCTGCCTATTTCATGCAATGCTTTTCCGTTCCATGATAACACAGAAGAATGGTCTCCAAACCTTTCCATAATTGATTCGCGTTCTTAAAAAGAGTTACAGTTACAGCAAAATATGACATATCATTACGTCATTTATTGTTACCATAGATCTATGCAAGCAGGCGAAGTTTCAGTGCTCATTTTGGATACTTTTGGGAATTTAATTTACTATTGAATACTATTTGGAATTAATTTACTATTTAATACGTTTGGGAATTAAATTACTATTGAATACTTTTGGTAATTAAATTACTATTGAATACTTTTGGGAATTCATTTACTATTTAATACGTTTGGGAATTAAATTACTATTGAATACTTTTTAGTAATTATTTTACTATTGAATACTTTTAGAGAATTAAATTACTATTGAATACTTTTTAGTAATTATTTTACTATTGAATACTTTAGAGAATTAAATTACTATTGAATACTTTGGGAATTAAATTACTATTGAATTACTTTTTTAAATTAAATTACTATTGAATACTTTTAGGAATTAAATTACTATTGAATATTTTTGGGAATTAAATTACTATTGAATACTTTTGGGAATTAAATTACTATTTAATACGTTTGGGAATTAAATTACTATTGAATACTTCTTAGGAATTAAACTAGTACTGAATACTTTTGGGAATAAAAATTACTATAAATTACTATGTGGGAACCACGAGGAAGATAAGTGAAATGTATCTCATAAAGAAAAGTTGATTGTTTATTTGAGAAACTCATATTTACTCGTAGGGAAGGACTGACTTAATGTATGTGAATAACAAATTGAGATTTTTTCAACAAAAGGTCAAAGTTAATGTTCAGCTGGTATTTCTATATCTTTGATATGTACGTTCCAGAGAAGACCATGAATAAATAAAGGCCTTACTTTTAGAAAGTCTCTACCATTCCATTAATTAAAAAAGTAAATATTTAGATGACTGAAGAAGTGTTTCAATGCAAGGAGAATTTCGTTGGAAACTTGAAATATCAGATCAGCATAGAGGAATGAAATGAGAAGAGAATTAAAAAAAATGGATAAAAATAAGAATATGGAACAAAGGAATAGTAACAAAGGAGTTGAATAAAGCATAAGATTTAAGCAAGAAGAAGGAAGAAGACGCTGTAGAATCTTTGAATATCAGATCAGCATAAAGGAATGGAATGATAGAGGAAAAACAAAATTAATAAAAACTTAAGATTTTGGAATAAGAGAGGCGTAAGGAAGGAGTCGAATAAAGCATAAAATTGCAGCAAGAAGGAAGAAGA
>NC_090757.1:7810442-7813538 GCF_036898095.1 Palaemon carinicauda
CACCCTCCCCCGTTATTCACCACAGATGAGCTTCATAACGCTGAATTCCCCACTGCTGCTACCTCTACCGTCATTCAAGGTGACTGGAGGAAGCAGCAGGGCCTACCGGAAATGCGTCACAATCGCTCGCCATTCATTCCTATTTCTAGCATGCTCTCTTGCCTCTCTCACATCTATCCTCCTATCACCCAGAGCTTTCTTCACTCCAGCCGTTCACACCAAAACCTTGCCCTTCCTCTTGTACTTCTCCCATCAACTCTTGCATTCATCCCCTTCTTTAGAAGACAGCCATTTTCCATTCTCTCAACATGGCCAAACCACCTCAACACATTCATATCCACTCTAGCTGCCAACTCATTTCTTACACCCGTTCTCACCCTCACTACTTCGTTCCTAACCCTATCTACTTGAGATACACCAGCTATACTCCTCA
This sequence comes from Palaemon carinicauda, assembly GCF_036898095.1. NCBI lineage: Eukaryota > Metazoa > Arthropoda > Malacostraca > Decapoda > Palaemonidae > Palaemon > Palaemon carinicauda. The sequence goes on from NC_090757.1 coordinate 7,810,876, forward strand.
GACACTTCATCTCAAACACATTCAATTGCTGTCTCTGTCACTTTCATTCCCCACAACTCCGATCCATACATCACAGTTGGTACAATCACTTCTCATACAGAACTCTCTTTACATTCTTGCCTAACCTTCTATTCTTTACCATATGTTTGTGTCTGTATGTGTGTTGGATTGACTTTTTCTGTTGAGTCCTGAGCGATCCTCGAACCTAGCGAATATGAGGAAAATGCGACAGCAATGATTATGCTTTTCTCTATACTACATTTTCCCTTATATGGTTTTACTTCGGAATGCTGATTAAGGAATGTATATTATTTACGGAATTATTACACACATAAATGATAAGTCTTATTTTTGGATAGCACACCGCTTATGCCATCCCATAGTCAAAGTCTAAATTATCAGACTTGTTTATTTTCCCATGGATTTCTGAATGCAAGTCTCACGACCTTTGACCTTTCAGAGATGTTACAGGTCAGTTGGCCTTCACACCCTTAAATCAAGATTAAGGCAACTTTCAATTACATTTTACTTACAGAATGATGTTTTTCATCTATTGTTTATGTTTAAGCTACGTTATTATTATTGTTATTATTATTATTATTATTATTATTATTATTATTATTATTTTTATTGTTGCTGTTGTTAGCCAAGCTACAACCCTAGTTCGAAAAGCAGTAGGCTGCAAACCCAAAGGGTGCAACAGGGAATTTAGCCGGCGAGGAAAGAAAATAAGGAAATAAATAAACCATATAAAAAGTAACGAATAATGAAAATAAAATATCTCAAGATCAGTCACAACTTCAAAGTAGATACGCCATATATAAACAATAATGAAAGACACAATCGTCAGACTGTTCAATATCAAACCATTCGCCGCAACTTTGAGCTCCTGGTGTTACAGGAGGATAAGTTCTCTCAGGAAAAGATAGATGGCGTTGGCAGATATGTCTCTTGGAGATGCGTGGGCCTAACAAGCACACCGCGGGAATCTTTCATGAAAGCAAGAAAAAAAAAAAACCTTCTAGCTGTGTCTTCTCTAAAGGGGAAAATGCTGTCTTTCTGAAACCTGCGTAATAGTGAATGTTGCCTCCCCTTATGGGGTGTGTGTGTACAATTTTGGGGATAACATTCATTCGGTTTGAAGATGTGTCTTGCAAACATTTGTTCTTTAGTCAGACAATAAATTGCATGCATTATATATATATATATATATAATATATATATATATATATATATATATATGTGTGTGTGTGTGTGTGTGTGTGTGTATCTTTATATACATATATATACATATAAACGTGTGTGTGTGTATAGATTTACATTTATATGTGTTTGCGTATGTGTGTAGTTTGTGTGTGTGTGTGTGTGTGTGTAGCCTATGATTGTGTTTATATGAGTATCTTTATATATATATGCATATAAACGTGTGTGTGTATAGATTTACATTTATATGTGTTTGCGTATGTGTGTAGTTGAACCGGTAGAACTTCAAAGTTCAAACTTGCAGCAAATATCTTTATGCTGAACAGGCTGACATATGTCTTTTTATAGTTTATGTATGAAATATATGTTTTGATGTTGTTACTGCTTTTAAGATATTTTATTAATTGTTAATTATTTCTCATATCGTTTATTTATTTCCTTATTTCCTTTCCTCACAGGGCTATTTTTCCCTGTTGAAGTCCTTGGGCTTGCAGCCTCTTGCTTTTCCAACGATGGTTGTAGCGAGGTAATAATAATAATAATAATAATAATAATAATAATAATGATAATGATAATGATATTGACATTGACATTGATAATAAGAACAACAAACCGGCCCTTTAATAACATGAGTAAACCTATAATCCTATAAACAATAATAAATCATTTACGCACAACAAAGATCACAAACCATTCTAACCCCGATATAACAAACCCCCTAATTCCAAGCTGATCTCTCCATATGAAATCACGAAGACTTCTAAAAATAAACCTGTCAGAACTAATTGCTAATTCTCTCTCTCTCTCTCTTCTTTCTTCGCCAGGTAAGTTGTTGGAAAGTAGCGGACGATTCCCAGATTCCCAGTCACCTTTATCGATTCCTGTCGCAGGATGGAGAGACGAGGGAAGGAAGGTTGGTTGGTTGGAAGGAATAGTCCAGAGGAGGTTTTCAGATTTTGCGGATATTGATTGCTTTTGAAGATATTTGATGTAGAGGTAGTTTTTTTATTATTTGGGTTTTGCCTTTATTTTTTATAACGCTAGTATATATACATGTTTGTGTATGGATATATTTGATTAAGTCTATGTATGGGTGTATGTTTATATATTTATATATATATATATATATATATATATATATATATATATATATATATCTATATATATATATATATATATATATATATATATAAATGTGTGTATACATAATTTATATGTATGTATATGTAAAAAAAGTTATACATATATATATATATATATTATGTATAAAAAGTTATATATATATATATTATATATATATGTATATATATGTTTATATATATATATATATATATATATATATATATATATATAATATATATATATATATATATTATATTCATTCGATTCATATTTCTATAAGTTTATATTGTTGGGACATTGTTGCGAGTCAAATCACCGACTATTTCCAATCTGTGATC
>NC_090757.1:7816538-7819038 GCF_036898095.1 Palaemon carinicauda
TTTGGGCAAACATTCTATCTTATTTCTCTTCCTCTTTTTTTTTCATTTTTTTGTATTTTATATATGAAAGATCAATTTTAATGCAGTTACTGTTCTTAAAATATTTTATTTTGATTGTGCATTACGTCTCTAATATTTTATTTATCCCTTTGTGTCCTTTCCTCCCTGGGTTATTTTTTTTTTTTTGCTGTTGGAGCCCTTAGGCTTATAACATCCTACTTCTTTTAACTCGGGTTTTAGCATAGCTAACAACAACAACAACAACAACAACAAAAAGTATCATTTAAGTTTAAGGGAGATTATAAGCCAGAATTCTCAGAACAAATGATTTCATGTTTTACTTTTTATTCAAAACAAATGAAATATAAAAATCTAAGAGATATTAGTATTACAGTTAAAGATACCCTTTAAAAGTTAAGCCTCAAAGATCTATTGATAGATTTTACAACAGACAATGGAGCTTTTCAAAAAAAGTCTTTTGTGAAAGAAATTGGTCTTTGGATAAGTCGAACCTCAAGTGACTTTGATGCTCTCAAAGGTTTTGTGATCTGTGGTTTCATCGTTGGAGGCATTTAGATGATGAACAGGAAGGAGAATATGTAATGATAAAATACCCTTGTTGTTGTTGTTGTTCTTCTTCTTCTTCTTTATAGTAGTAGTAGTAGTAGTAGTAGTAGTAGTAGTAATAATAATAGTAGTTATTGCTATGCTCTCTCTCTCTCTCTCTCTCTCTCTCTCTCTCTCTCTCTCTCTCTCTCTCTCTCTCTCTCTCTCTCTCAGCAGCTAATCTTGAATTAAAAATTAAAACCTTTGATCGTTCCCAAACTCTCTCTCTCTCTCTCTCTCTCTCTCTCTCTCTCTCTCTCTCTCTCTCTCTCTCTCTCTCTCTCTCTCTCAGCAGCTAATCTTAAATTGAAAATTAAAACCTTTAATCGTTCCCAAACTCACTCTCTCTCTCTCTCTCTCTCTCTCTCTCTCTCTCCTCTCTCTCTCTCTCTCTCTCTCTCTCTCTCTCTCTCTCTCTCTCTCTCAGCAGCTAATCTTAAATTGAATATTAAAACCTTTAATCGTTCCCAAACTCACTCTCTCTCTCTCTCTCTCTCTCTCTCTCTCTCTCTCTCTCTCTCTCTCTCTCTCTCTCTCTCTCTCTCTCTCTGGCTAACCTTAAATGTAATATTAAAACATTTAATTTCTCTCTCTCTCTCTCTCTCTCTCTCTCTCTCTCTCTCTCTCTCTCTCTCTCTCTCTCTCTCTCTCAGCAGCTAATCTTTAATATACATCATTAGGGTATTTAGTTAATTTGCATCATTACAACCATTTAGTTCATGCATTGCCAATGCAGCTAGTTTACTGATTTGCATATGAGATGATTTTTGACTCGTTTGAAAAATTTAAGATATTACGTTGATTTGCACCGTTGCAGTTTTTCGGTAATGCCATGAGTTCCTGATGTTATTATTATTATTATTATTATTATTATTATTATTATTATTATTATTATTATTATTATTATTATTATTACTTACTAAGCTACAACCTTAGTTGGAAAAGCAAGATGCTATAAGCCAGGGGCTCCAACAGGAAAAATAGCTCAGTGAGAAAAGGAAACAAGGAGATAATAAAATATTTTAGGAGGAGTAATAGCGTACCCGAGTGTACCCTCAAGGAAGAGAACCCTAACCCAAGACAGTGGAAGACCATGGTACAGAGGCTATGGCACTACCCAAGACTAGAGAACAACGGTTTGATTTCGGAGTGTCCTTCTCCTAGAAGAGCTGCTTACCATAGCCAAAGAGCCTCTTCTACCCTTACCAAGAGGAAAGTGGCCACTGAACAAATACAGTGCACTAGTCAATCCCTTGAGAGAAGAAGAATTGTTTGGTCATCTCAGTGTTGTCAGGTGTGTGAGGACAGAGGAGAATATGTAAAAAATAAGCCAGACTATTCGGTGTATGTGTAGGCAACGGGTAAATTAACCGTAACAAGAAAATAGGATCCAATGTATTACTGTCTGGCCAGTCAAAGGACCCCATAACACTCTAGCGGTAGTATGTCAACGGGTGGCTGGTGCCCTGGCCAACCAACTACATAGAGATCGCTTGCTATTCCATCAGTAAAAGTTTTAATATTTTTTTTTATAAAAACCATGATATTTTTTTCTGTGCAATTTTTGCCTAATCTTTCTTTCAATTCATTCCTACTATATGTTATTTTAAGGATTAGAAATGAAACTATAAGAGAGGTTACTGGAGTGCCATATGTGGATGAGATCATGATGAGGGGTAGGGGGTAGATAGAGATGGTTTGGGCATGCTCTTCGCACTCCCCAAGAGAGATTAGTTCACCAAACTTTCAACTGGGCTCCACAAAACACTAGAAGAACTGGAAGTCCCAGGCCTACATGGCTGAGGACTGTGAAGCGTGAAGTAGGAGGTGATGAATAGAGAAGTACTGATTTAAAATCCCAAGATAGAGACGACAGGTGAAATCTAACCGAGGC
>NC_090757.1:7829038-7831538 GCF_036898095.1 Palaemon carinicauda
GAAGAGGTATTGTTTGGTAATCTCAGTATTGTCAGGTGTACGAGGACAGAGGAAAATATGTAAATAATATTCCAGGCTATTCGATGTGTACGTGTAGGCAAAGGGAAAATGAAACGTAACCAGAGAGAAGGATCTAATGTAGTACTGTCTAGCCAGTAAAAGGACCCCAAAACTCTCTAGCTGTAGTATCTCATCGGGTGGCTGGTATGACTTCCAAGTTTTGTCAAAATTGGTTCAGTAGTTTTTGTATAAAGTTGCTCACAAACAAACAAACTAACAAACTAAGGTCATATCCAGTATGACTACAAATTTTGGTGAAAATCGGTTCAGCAGTTTTTGTGTATAGTTGTTCACATATAAACAAACTAATAGGTAACTACATACTCTTCTAAGCCAATAATGAAATACCATATTGTTTTCTTGGTTTCAATATGCCGATACAACAATCAGACATTCATATCGAAGTTGTTTTTTTAATAAATTTCCATAGAAATTGAAAAAACGCAGTATGGATTAAATCCTTTGGATGCATCTGGGTCTTCCTCTTGGTGGTGGTGGAGGAGGAGGAGGAGGATCTGTACACAAACTCTTATGAATATCGATTTTGTCTCAGCCTTAGGGATTTAGTACACACGTACGCGCACTCACACATGTCTCTCTCTCTCTCTCTCTCTCTCTCTCTCTCTCTCTCTCTCTCTATATATATATATATATATATATATATATATATATATATATATACACGCACGCGCGAGCACACATACACTCATGATATCTTCCCTATATAATAAAGAGCAAGTGTGTGGCTATATATACATTGATATATATATATATATATATATATATATATATATATATATATATATATATATATATATATTTATATATATATATTATATATATATATATATATATATATATATATATATATATATATATATATATATATATTTTATATATATATATATATACTGTATATATATATATATATATATATATATATATATATATATATATATATATATTCCGGTCACGCCTAGCTCTCTCCCCGTCCCTCGGGTAAAGGGGAGAGAGGGAGTAGTCATACCCTGGTGAGAGCGGGTGTTGCATGTGTGTATACCTATCTAAAAATTTAATCCTCATTTTAGACGGGTCGCATACAATTAGTGCATGAGCGTTTATGCATATGTAAGTAGAATTAATGTGTTTATCATCATCATCTCCTACGCCTATTGACGCAAAGGGCCTCAGTTAGATTTCGCCAGTCGTCTCTATCTTGAGCTTTTGATTCAATACCTTGCCATTCATCTTCTACTTAACGCTTTATATTCCTAAGCCATGTAGTCCTAGGTCTCCCATGTTTTCTATTGCCTTGTGGAGCTCAGCTAAACGTTTGGTGAACTAATCTCTCTTGGGGAGTGCGAAGAGCATGTTCAAACCAGCTCCATCTACCCGTCATCATGATTTCATCCACATATGGCATCTGAGTAATCTCTTTTATAGTTTCATTTCTAATCCTGTCTTGACATTTAACTCCCAATATCCTTCTGAGGGTTTTGTTCTCAAATCTACAAAAGCTGTTGGATATTGTTTCATTGTCATACCACGACTCATGTCCATACAGTAACACATCTCACTAAACTTATATATAGCCTGATTTTTATATGTAATTTCAGGCGATTTGATTTCCAAATTTTATTTAACCTAGCCATTGTCTAATTTGCTTTTTCCAATCGTTCATTAAACTCACATTTTATATACCTTGTATTAGAGATTATAGTTCCTAAACATTTAAATGATTCCACCTCATTAATCCTTTCGCCTTCCAATGATATTTTACCTTCCATTGCATCATTTCTGTCTTTTTTCCATTTATCTTGAACCCAACCTCATGTGATATTTCTTGCATTCTGGTTAGCAAGCTTTGCAAGTCCTGTGGTGTTTTGATAATAAGGACAGTGTCATCAGCATACTCTAGGTTTGGTAATTTCCCTGTTACTAATCTAGTCCAATCCTTCTCCGCCATCCCCAACTGTTCTGTGCATTACAAAATCCTTCATAATAATGCATGACTCTCCACAAAATTGGCCGGTGTACACTATCAAAGGCTTCTTCGTAGTCCACAAATTCCATCAAAAGGTGATTTCTATATTTTACACATTGCTGTACATGTCTCAAGATTAAAATTTGGTCGCTACAACTACCTTATCTAAATCCTGCTTGTTCATCTGTTTTTCAAGCTTTCTCTCAAGTCTCCTTAGAATAAGCATGCTATATGTTTTCATGACAACTGACGCAAGTGCTATGCCTCTGTAAATATTGCAATTAGTCAGGTTTCATTTTTTTGACATTTTCACTAACACTCCTAACTCCCACTTATCAGGTTTTGCCTCTTCACGCCACATTCTACAAAATAGTCTTTTAAGTAATCTGGGAGTCGCTTCTTTTCCGGACAGTATCATCCTAGCTGTTATTCCATCGTATCTAGGGGCTTTCCTTC
>NC_090757.1:7836538-7861217 GCF_036898095.1 Palaemon carinicauda
TAGGTCAAGGTCGCTAATGGCAAAACCGGCTCAAAACAGGTTTGTTTCCGAGATCTCAAAAACCGGAAGGCCCAGAGCCCTGATCTTAGTAGCATATGATGCCCTATATATTTATCTAAGTTTAGCTTAACTTTTGTAGCGACTGCTTAATTACTTTTTTTAGTATAGATTTTTAACTATTTTTGACATTGCAGAAATCGTGACTTTGGCAATTTCTCCATGAAATACTGGTTTTTGGTCATAGCATGCTATAGTAAACTACCCCAAAAATATGCATAAAATCTCCAAATCAAATGTCAAATTTGACCTTGACCCTCATTTTCAAGGTCATATGGCTATTTCATGGAAAAAAATTGACGTGGGCTAAAAGTGATGTTTTGTTGTCCCCCCCCCCCATTCGCACATGCTCTTTCAGAATAAGGGGTCATATTTAACCCGTGACCTTCACATGACCTTGTAAGTGCCCATTGTCTTCAAGTTTAAAGGTCAATTTCTCTATATTTGTCATTTTCGCCTATGTTTTACCTCTATATCCCTGCTATTATACAGATAAATTGCTTTAGAATAGTTTGTTAACATAACTCAAAATTTAGTCAAGGGGTCATTAGGCCAATAAACCATTACACAATATATTTTACTGATTGACGAAAGCATTTCCACACCTATTTTGCAGGGGAATCCTCCGCCACTGGCTTTAGCCAGTTGCAGTCTAGTTATTATTATTATTATTATTATTATTATTATTATTATTATTATTATTATTATTATTATTATTATCCAAGCTACAACCCTAATTGGAAAAGCAAGATGCTATAAGCCCAGGGGCTCCAATAGGGAAAAATAGCCCAGTGAGGAAAGGAAATAAAGAAATAAATAACTGAAGAGAACAAATTAATAAAAAATCATTCTAAAAAAAGTAATGTCAAAAGAGATATGTCATATATAAACTATTAACAACGTCAAAAACAAATATGTCATATATAAACTATAAAAAGACACATGTCCGCCTGGTCAACAAAAAGCATTTGCTCCAACTTTGAACTTTTGAAGTTCTACTGATTCAACAACCCGATTAGGAAGATCATTCCACAACTTGGTAACAGCTGGAATAAAACTTCTAGAGTACTGCGTAGTATTGAGTCTTATGATGGAGAAGGCCTGGCTATTAGAATTAGCTGCCTGCCTAGTATTACGAACAGGATAGAATTGTCCAGGGAGATCTGAATGTAAAGGATGGTCAGAGTTATGAAAAATCTTATGCAACATGCATAATGAACTAATTGAACGACGGTGCCAGAGATTAATATCTAGATCAGGAATAAGAAATTTAATAGACCGTAAGTTTCTGTCCAACAAATTAAGATGAGAATCAGTAGCTGAAGACCAGACAGGAGAACAATACTCAAAACAAGGTAGAATAAAAGAATTAAAACACTTCTTCAGAATAGATTGATCACCGAATATCTTAAAAGACTTTCTCAATAAGCCAATTCTTTGGGCAATTGAAGAAGACACAGACCTTATAAGTTTCTCAAAAGTAAATTTGCTGTCGAGAATCACACCTAAAATTTTGAAAGAGTCATACAAATTTAAAGAAACATTATCAATACTGAGATCCGGATGTTGAGGAGCCACCGTCCTTGACCTATTTACAATCATACTTTGAGTTTTGTTAGGATTCAACTTCATACCCCATAATTTGCACCATGCACTAATTTGAGCTAAATCTCTATTAAGGGATTCACCAACCCCAGATCTACATTCAGGGGATGGAATTGATGCAAAGAGTAGCATCATCTGCATATGCAACAAGCTTATTTTCTAGGCCAAACCACATGTCATGTGTATATAGTATGAAAAGTAATGGGCCAAGAACACTACCCTGTGGAACACCGGATATCACATTCCTATACTCACTATGGTGCCCATTATTATTACTTGCTAAGCTATAACCGTAGTTGGAAAAGCAGATGCTCTAATCACAGGGGCTCCAACAGAAAAAATAACCCAGTGAGGAAAGGAAACAAGAAAATAAGAGAAGTATTTAACAATTAGAATAAAATATTTTAAGAACAGTTACAGTATTAAAATAAATATATCCTATATAAACTGAAAACTTTAACAAAATAAGAGGAAGCAAAATAAGAGGAAGAGAAATAAGTTAGTGTAGCCGAGCATACCGACATTTAATCATCCAAATCTAATTACACAATTACTAGGCTTATTTAATCCTGTATATTGTTCCCTTCTTCAACTGACAAGTGGAGTAATAAGCAACAGCCAGATGCCATTAGGAAAATGTGTTTTTGCAATTTTCCTGGCTCGGGAAGAGAATAGAAATAATGTTTTTATTTTTTTTTACCTTTATTATAAAATACACATTTAAAATCTTACAATTCATACATATATACAGCATAGTATATTTACATAATGTTATATTTTACATATTTGTATTTGCAATTGAAATGTTTTTAAATAAAAAATATATCGACTCGTGAATGCTTTTTTAATAGATGCTTTAAATCCTATTTTATTTACATTGAACGTATTTATCATTCTGCTTTTAATATATTTAAGTAATTGCGGGAGTGTACTCGAAAATACAAATAATGTTTTAATGTTTTCGTCGGGAAAGTTGATGGCTTGTGAAGGTTTTATAGGTGTCCCGCGGGGCTGAAACTACTAAGTTAATTGATTAGAATTAGGGTCTGTTTTTTTCCCCTAACAAACGTTTCTGTTATATTTATCATCTTTTTCTTTTTTGTGTATATTTTTTTTCGAGTATTTTTTTGTTTATCTCTCGACTCTTTATTTGTTTATTTATTGGTTAGTCTCTCTCTCTCTCTCTCTCTCTCCTCTCTCTCTCTCTCTCTCTCTCTCTCTCCTCTCTCTCTCTCTCTCTCTCTCACAAAACAACTTCTCAATTCTAATTTAGATTAACAGTATCTCTCTCTCTCTCTCTCTCTCTCTCTCTCTCTCTCTCTCTCTCTCTCTCTCTCACACACAAAACAACTTCTCAATGTCTTATTTAGATTAACAGTATCTCTCTCTCTCTCTCTCTCTCTCTCTCTCTCTCTCTCTCTCTCTCCTCTCTCTCTCTCTCTCTCACACACACACACAAAAAAAACTTCTCAATATCTTATTTAGATTAACAGCATCTCTCTCTCTCTCTCTCTCTCTCTCTCTCTCTCTCTCTCTCTCTCTCTCTCTCTCTCTCTCTCTCTCTCTCATAAAGCTTCTCAATTTCTTATTTAGATTAACAGTACCTCTCTCTCTCTCTCTCTCTCTCTCTCTCTCTCCTCTCTCTCTCTCTCTCTCTCTCTCTCTCTCTCTCACAAAACAACATCTCGATGTCTTATTTACATTAACAGTATCTCTCTCTCTCTCTCTCTCTCTCTCTCTCTCTCTCTCCTCTCTCTCTCTCTCTCTCGTCTCTCTCTCCCCACAAAACAACTCCTCAATGTCTTTTTAGGTTAACAGTACCTCTCTCTCTCTCTCTCTCTCTCTCTCTCTCTCTCCTCTCTCTCTCCTCTCTCTCTCTCTCTCTCTCTCACAAAACTTCTCAATGTCTTATTTAGATTAACAGTATACTCTCTCTCTCTCTCTCTCTCTCTCTCTCTCTCTCTCTCTCTCTCTCTCTCTCTCTCTCTCTCTCTCTCTCTCTCTCTCTTATTTTACAAATATTTCTGGATGCACCATTTTCCCCGAATCGATCGTAACCCTTATACATTCAAAACTGTAACCTGACCTCTGTTCTTCTATAATGGTATCGCCTGAGAGGGGTTTTGTGTGAGGAAGTTATGAATATTGGGGTGTCATGAAGGTCATCTCCCTTATCCCAAAGACAAAGGAGGTCTGAACAACGACTCTCTCTGTCTATGGATAGATAGTATGCATCCCTCCAATCCCCAACCCCTCTCGCTGGTTTCATCTCTTTCGCTATTCGATAACCAACACCTTTCCTTGTTACCAGTTAACCATGGTTGATTTTATTATGCTTTTTTGTTTTTTCCATTTTTTGTAAATCGTCTCCACCACCGTTATCCCTACATTAAGGGGTCGGTTGCCAGATGTGTCGTCCTCCCATGCCTTCTATCAAAGGCATCTTCTTCATCTTCTTTCCCACCGTTAACCGTACATTAAGGGGTTGGTTGCCTGAGGCGCCCTCTCCAATTTCTATTATCAAAGGCATCCTCTTCCTCTTCTTTCCCACCGTTAACCTTACATTAAGGGGTCAGTTGCCTGATGTGTCCTCTCCCATGCCTTCTATCAAAGGCATCTTCTTCATCTTCTTTCCCACCGTTAACCGTACATTAAGGGGTTGGTTGCCTGAGGCGCCCTCTCCAATTTCTATTATCAAAGGCATCCTCTTCCTCTTCTTTCCCACCGTTAACCTTACATTAAGGGGTCAGTTGCCTGATGTGTCCTCTCCCATGCCTTCTATCAAAGGCATCTTCTTCATCTTCTTTCCCACCGTTAACCTTACATTAAGGGGTTGGTTGCCTGATGCGCCCTCTCGAATTTCTATTATCAAAGGCATCCTCTTCCTCTTCTTTTCTACCGTTAACCTTACATTAAGGGGTCAGTTTCCTGATGCGCCCTCTCCAGTTCTTTCTATCAAAGGCATCCTCTTCATCAACTTTTCCAATATTAGCCCTACATTAAGGGATCGGTTGCCTGATGTGTCCTCTCCAATACCTCATATCAAAGGCATCTTCTTTATCTTCTTTCCCACTGTTAGCCCTACATTAAGGGGTCGGTTGCCTGATGTGTCCTCTCTAATGCCTTTCTTAAAGCCATCTTCTTCATTTTCTTTTCCACTGTTAGTCCTACATTAAGGGCTCGGTTGCTGATGTGTCCTTTCTAATGCCTTCTATCAAATACATCTTCTTCATCTTCTTTCCCACCGTTTGCCTGACATTAAGAGGTCGGTTGCCAGATTTGCCTTTTCCAATGCCTTCTATCAGTTATCCTCTGCCACCAAATTTCATCTCTCCATATCATTATTCACCTTATCTCGCTATCTTCAATTTTTTAAATACCTTTATTTAATGGACATGGAATCTCATCTATTTAATAAAGAGCAGGTGTTTTATACTATATATATATATATATATATATATATATATATATATATATATATATACTGTATATATATATATATATATATATATATATATATATATATATATATATGTATATATATATATATATATATATATATTTCTTGTCTATATATCCTGTCATGCTCAGGGAGAGAGGAAGTAGTCATTCCCTGGTGAGAGGTGGTACCCTGAGAGGTACACTCGAATACCACACTATCCCACAAATTACCAAACCTGGGGGTTGTAGTTAGGAAAGTGGGATTGGTGGGAAGGTTGAATCTGTGTTGTGCATATCTATCTAAATATTTAGACGTCATATTTGACGGCTCGGGAACACCAGTAATAGAATAATACCTGCTAAAATGGCTGATTTACAAAACTAATTATATTTATGTTCCTAACTTTTATGCTCTATTTTGTTACTGTATCTTATCTTATGGGTGTTTTGTGTAATGTTTTTTCAAAGTAATTGTTGCCAATGACAGTCTGCTGAAGAAGGTGATGAATGCAAGAGTTGATGAGAGAAGTACATTAGGAAGGCCAATGTTTGGGTGGATGGATGGAGTGAAGGAAGCTCGGGGTGATAGGAGGATAGATGTGAGAGAGGGAAAAGAGCGTGCTAAAAATAGGAATGAATGGCGAGTGATTATGACACAGTTCTGATAGACACTGGTGTTTCTTTCCGCGTTGGTGACCGCTGAGGTAGCAGCAGTAGGGGATCAACATATAAAGCTTTATTTGCGGTCGATAACAGGGAGGGTGGGCTGTAGCACCTTAGCAGTGCCAACCAAACCCGGCCGAATCCATCGTCAGGCTGGGAGGAGCAGTAGATGAAAAGTCCCCCCCCCCCCTTTTTTGATGTCGGCTACCCCCCAAAATTGGGTCAAGTCCCTTGATAGATAGAAGCGGAATCGTTTTCAAAAACGATTATCAAATTTTTAGGTCTATGACCTTGGTATATGTAACACCACATCAGTTAAGATAAATGAATGAATGTATACGTATGGATTAAACGTCGTAAAATATCCTGGTCTTATCACAGTATGATAACTAGCCCAAACCACACTCTAACTACATACTTCACCAAAGCTGTATTTACTTTTTTTTATCAGCATGTACACTAATTATTTTTCTTGTTAATAGTTTGTGCAGGAAAAGTATCAATCTTTTTATTTATAGGTTGTTTATAAAAATATACTTTTTATTATTAGGTTGTGAATGAATTGCATGTGTTTTAAGTCATTTCATAAAAGGAGTCTATTGTTTAAAGGTCGTTTATGAATGGCAGAGGCAAGGGACAGTGACATTGTCCTATCAAGCAGTACAATGCCCTAGAGACTGACCTTATATGCACCCAAGCTAGGACCAAGGAGGGCCAGGCAATGGCTGCGGATGACTCAGCAGATACACCTATAGGTTCCTACAACACCCCCCCCCCTCCCATCCTTAGCTCACAATACCGAGTATGAGTGGGACTCTAACCCCAGTCTGGCGTTCACCAGTCAGGGACGTTACCACATCGGCTACCACAACTCTTATTAATTGTCTTTTCAAGAACAGTATCTATTTTTTAAATAGTCTATGCTTGAACAGATTTCCATGTGTTTGTTAATAGGTTATGCGTGAACAGTATCTATTGTTCTTGCTGATAAATTACGCATTAACATTATCTATTGTTCTTGTTAATAGCCTGTACGAGAAAAAGTATTTATGATTAGATGAATTAGTTAATTTCCATAACAAATGACTTTATTGACGTTTCTTAATTGTTGTGGAAAGGGAGTCTAGAATCGCTAACTGTTTAATTTCCTTAACAAGGTAGTAGGTAGGCCAAAGTACCAGCCACTCGTTGAGATACTACCGCCAGAGAGTTATGGGGTTCTTTGACTGTCTAGACAGTACTACACTGGATCCTTCTCTCTGGTCACGGTTCACTCTCCCTTTGCTTATACATACACCGAATAGTCTGGCCTATTCTTTACAGATTTTCCTGTCCTCATACACCTGACAATACTGAGATTACCAAACAGTTCTTTTTCACCCAAGGGGTTAACTACTGCACTGTAATTGTGTAGTGGGTACTCTCCTCTTGGTAAGGGTAGAAGACTCTTTAGCTATGGTAAGCAGCTCTTCTAAAAAAAGGACACTCCAAAATCAAACCATTGTTCTCTAGTCTTGGGTAGTGCCAGAGCCTCTATACCATGGTCTTCCACTGTCTTGAGTTAGAGTTCTCTTGCTTGAGGGTACACTCGGACACACTATTCTGTCTTCCTCTTCCTCTTGTTTCGGTAAAGTTTTTATAGTTTACATAGGAAATATTTATCTTAATGTTGTTACTATTCTTGTTTCCTTTCCTCATTGGGCTATTTCTCTGTTGGAGCCCCTGGGCTTCTAGTTTCCTGCTTTTCTAATTATAGTTGGGGTTTAGCAACTGGAACTGCTCTAGTAAATTAAGGTTTCTGGTGGCCGATGTTTTAACGTCCCTGACTGATGAACGCCAGACTGGGGTTCGAGTCCCACTCAAACAAGTTAGTTTCTTTGGTAGCTGCTTCCTCACCATCCTTGTGAGCTAAGGATTGGGGTTTTGGGGGAGCCTATAGGTCCATCTGCTGAGTCATCAGCAGCCATTGCCTGTCCCTCCTTGGTCCAACTTGGGTGGAGAGATGCTTGGGCGCTGATCATATGTATACATATATACATATGATCAGCGCCCAGTCTCTAGGGCATTGTCCTACTCGATAGGGCTATCACTGTCCCTTGCCTCTCTCATTCATGAGTAGCCTTTAAAATCTTTTAAAAGGTATCTTTAGATACATCTGACTACTCGTTCGGGTACTCATAAATTGAGAGCCTTGTTACCCTTGAACGAATCAGCTTGTTAGGAAGATAGATATTGTATCCAATTTTGCAAGTATAATGTAATTCCCTATTGGGCCATATGTTGATGTTGTACATCTCTCTCTCTCTCTCTCTCTCTCTCTCTCTCTCTCTCTCTCTCTCTGCTAATGAAATTAATCTTAACTTGGTACATCTTCCCTATTTTAATGACGTGACTGACGTCTAGAATCCAGATATTATACAAACACAAATACAATTGTTTATACAATACAGGTACAATCAATATGTCGATATTGGCTTTACTGTCATTTTGTGGTAGTCGATGTGGTAACGTCCCTGACTGGTGAACGCTAGACTGGGGTTCGAGTCCCGCTAAAACTCGTTAGTTTCTTTGGTCGCTGCACCCTCACCATCCTTGTGAATTAAGGATGAGTTGTTTAGGGAGCCTATAGGTCTATCTGCTGAATCATCAGCAGCCATTTCCTGGCCCTCCTTGGTCCTAGCTTGGATGGAGAGGAGGCTTGGTTGCTGATCATATGTATATATGGTCAGTCTCTAGGGTTATCCCTTGGCTCTGCCTTTTCATGAGCGGCCTTTAAACCTTTAAAAGGTTCTTATTCGGAATTTTTTTTCCACAGACGGTGAATATCCAATCTTGATTTAGACGTTTCCTGCTTTCTTTAAGCCATAAGCTACGTAGAGTTTTATTATTTATTTATATCATCAATAATCAAATTTTTTTCTAGATCTTATAGTTTACATATGAGAGATCTGATTTAGTGTTGTTACTGAATAATTCTATTGTCAAGTGTATGAGGAAAAAGGAGTATATGTATAAAATTGGCAAGAAAATTCAGTGTATATTACACCATATGAAGCAAGTTCATCAGTAAAGATGAAAATGTAAACGCCCTTTATACATACAGACTCGGGTTCAATATTAGCCAGCGGGACTTCGCGGCTGAACTCCAATATGCGAAACCGTTGGCATTTCACCTTCAAAGAGACCGCGCTGTTATCGTTGGCTGGGCTCTAAATATCCAGGGTGTACAGTTGGTTCCATTAATTCTGGTACACTTCACGGGAAGTTAAGGAGACGTCAGTGTACCGGAATTAGTGAAGCCAACTGTACAACGCAAACACATGAACTCACAATAGACAGGTGTTTCACCTTAAGCCCCCGTTTAATTAGAGGCATTTTTTCATGGACTTGATTGTTTATAACAAAGCTTTGCTCTTGATAATCAACACGTGATGATGTTTTGCTGTCATGTGGCTGTGAGGATACCGTAAAAAACACCTTTTATTATATAAATATCGAAGGTGTTTTATGGATTACCACTTGTTTGCAACGGAACTTTGCTCTTGATAATCAACACATGATGTTTTGCTGTCATGTGACTGTTAGCATACCGTAAAAATACCTTTTATTATATAAATATGGAAGGTGTACTATAGATTCTAATTTGTTTGCAGCGAAAATTTTCTCTTGACTTTCAGCACATAATGATGTTTTGCTGTCATTTATGGGGCTGTGTAGATACCGGAAAAAAACGTTTTATTTTATAAAGATCTATTTATACGAACGTTGGTGTTAATCCATAAAATTTAGGTTACATCGGTGACCTGATATTTAGATTGTCATTACTTTTCGCGTGTTGATAGCCTTTTACACAGTTCCTCAATTCATGAATTATCACATTTAATTTTAACCAATGCTTTAGAAATATTTATGAAGGCTTCGGTACTTTGAGGCATTAATCTTATATATATATATATATATATATATATATATATATATATATATATATATATATATATATATATATATGTATATATACATACACATATATTTATACATATATATACATATAGATATATTATATATATGTATATATATCCAATATATATACACACATACATATATATATATATATATATATATATATATATATATATATATATATATATATATATATATATATATATTGTGACAGTAATGTTTTTTCATTAATATGAAATAAGTGAAAACAAACTGCAAGTAAGCATTGCTTGTTATAATGCTTGTTAAAAATTATACCAGGTGTAATTGTTTTCTGTCTTTAATCACAAACAGTGACCGCTTGCACCAGCCCACTATGATTTGCGGTTAGATTCATTAAGCTCAATTCTATCCACTTTATTAAGCAAACAATTAGGAAAGGGAAGAAATACTAAATGGGCTTCGCAACTAAAACAGCAAGAGGTTATCCCAGAGCTCAAAGTATCCCTCGATATAAAATTCAAAACAGTTTACTGGCTATACCAAAGCTTCTTTGGACATTCAAGGCAACCATTTAAACAACTCTCTCTCTCTCTCTCTCTCTCTCTCTCTCTCTCTCTCTCTCTCTCTCTCTCTCTCTCTCTCTCTCTCTCATCACTTCGCAATGTTTTATTTAGACTAATAGTAGCTCTCTCTCTCTCTCTCTCTCTCTCTCTCTCTCTCTCTCTCTCTCTCTCTCTCTCTCTCTCTCTCATATATATATATATATATATATATATATATATATATATAGTATATATATACAGTAATATACAGTATATATATATATATATATATATATATATATATATATATATATATATATATATATATATATATAATACACTTCGCAATGTTTTATTTAGACTAATAGTAGCCATCACAATCTCTCTCTCTCTCTCTCTCTCTCTCTCTCTCTCTCTCTCTCTCTCTCTCTCTCTCTTAGAGAGGTCACTAGATGCAGACCAGTCATACAGGACCCCTCTGATGAGGGAACGTGATATGTTGAAAGCCATTTTCCCCTCAGCCCTCGCCCCCCCCCCCTTCTCCCCTCTCCACCTGGTGTTCCAGCTCCTTCCGGAAGAGAGCAGAAATTGCTGCTGCTCCCAGCGAGCAGAAGAAGTGGAAGGCCAAAGGCTAAATGCCAACCTCGATGCTTAGGTTTCAGTTCGTTAGGTGGCCATTTCGATTTCCCCTTGAGGGAATTTTGACGGCTCGCTATTATCGGTTTCCCCTTTTTTTTTTCTTTTTTCTGCTTTTCTCTCTCATTTAATAAGGAAGGTCACACCCCGGTATTTTGGGTCACTTCCCGAACAGATTGAGCTGCTCTCTCTCTCTCTCTCTCTCTCTCTCTCTCTCTCTCTCTCTCTCTCTCTCTCTCTCTCTCTCTCTCTCCCTCTCTCTCTCTCTCTCTCTCTCATGATGAAGAGTGACTAAGTCATGCCATATCTAATCCAACTAACCAACCAACCTGTATATATACATACATACATACATACATTACAGAGAGAGAGAGAGAGAGGAGAGAGAGATGGAGAGAGAGAGGAGAGAGAGAGAGAGAGAGAGAGAGAGAGAGAGAGAGAGAGTAGCAATCAAAATCGCGACTTCACATAAAAACCTTGATTGCGAATCAAATGAAAGATCAGCATAAAACAAGCCAAAGAAACCAAGAATGATTAGAAATGCGCTAATCCCCAGACACACTCCTTCCTTCCTCCCTTCCTTCCTTCCTTCCTTCCTTCCATCCAACTAATGAAAGACATTAATGACGTCTTCATTAACCGCAGTGACCTCCATCCCATTCAGTCCCAAATGCAAACAATTGTAAATGACCCTTGTCATGGAGAAAGGAAATCTCTAATCCTCTGATTCTTACCTTTTTCTTCTAACGCAGAATTCTGTCGGAAGCTATGTCCATAAATGATTTCCAGTGGATATGTATATCCAACGTAGAATTTGATATTAAATGCCATTGTGGTTGATATTTACATTGATTAAAATCACGAGTGTTAGTGATATATATATTCATGTATGTATGTATATATGTACATTATATATGAGTATTTATAAACATACGTATATATACATATATATATATATATATATATATATATGTGTGTGTGTGTGTGTGTGTGGGTGTATATATATATATATATATATATATATATATATATATATATATATATAGATGTATGTATGTGTGCATATGTATATATATGCGATGTGTGTATATATATATATATATATATATATATATATGTATATATTATATATATATATATATATATATAACGGATTTTGAGCGAAGCGAAAAATCTATTTTTGGGTGAGATAGCCATGGCGTCCTGATGGAAGGTTCCTTTTTGGTAGCTTCCTTGGGTAAATAACTACTAAGATATTCCCAGAGAATTTAACCACAGGTTATCACAGAATTCTAACTTCTGGAGCGAGTATCCTAAAGGTTTCCCTTTTAAGACATCGTATATCAACAGGGGACGCATGTATTAACGCGCCACATAGCTATCTACACCCCGAACAGAGTTAATGCTTCGGTGTGTAAGGGCTGAGAATAGCTGGGAGCCGTTCCATAGCTAATCTCATCCGTGGCTACTTCTGGTACTCGAGACGTAAACAAACGGGCGCCATTGCTTAAATGACGTCATGACCGTCTTCATCCTGAAGCCAGTTGCTTGCCAATCACCATGATACAGCAGAGCAGGGTGGGACCTAAAAACTGGACGAAGTAGCAGGGAGGGTCATCAGGACGCCATGGCTATCTCACCCAAAAATAGATTTTTCGCTTCGCTCAAAATCCGTTTTTTGGGCTCAAGCCATGGCGTCCTGATGGAAGAATACCAGAGAATCAATGTATCGTGGTAGATTTTCCCCTATTAGTAAGTGCCAAGGGCATTGACAAAATAGCATAGTAATCTTAGTAAAGAACCGTAGGGAAGAATCTTCCTGCCCCCCTTGGCAGTGAAGTTCCCACGGGCCATGTCGACGTCAAAGTGGTATTGAAGGGCTATTCACCCTGATAGAAGAACTTGAAGAACTTGGAGACGAAGCTGAATGTTTGGCATTCGTATAGGAACGTTTTGAAAGCAGACCAGTGGTGGTTGGACACTGTGTGCTGAGAAGGTTGGTTTCATCTCCAGGGTATGAAGAGTAAGTATTCGTATTGGAACATTACATAATCAGAGTGAATATAAATTAAGAGTTAGTATCTTAATTTCTCCATGAACCATAAGGAAAGGGGATAATAAAACTATGACAGGCATGTATTTCATAGTAAGTAGGAGCTGATTGAGACGCACAGGTAATAAAATAGAAATTTTATTTCACAAATGCAGAAATTAAATGAATTGCAGCAATAAGTAAAGTTCATTTACAGTAATTATAATGTACATAGTAATAAAGACTTGCTCTTGAATCTGAAAAGGAATTTCAAATTTATTAGTAGGCACTCGTTCTCGAGGAACGTTAGTCTTTGATTAAAACACATCATGCTCAGGGCATGCGGCACTTGTGTGACAACTATGACATTTCACCTGGGATAAGAACAGTTATAAAAGCACTAAGTGTTTTCGACATGACTATGAATCGCTCGAGGGTCAACATAGGCACCCGAAGAGTTAGAGTCCCAAGTAACTCACTGTTCTATGCAGAGTTAGGTGCAGGTTTCATAACACTACCTGCGGCTACCACAAAATGTTTGACTTCGTGCACTTGTTTCGCATAATGTTTAAAGAAAACGCGCGAGGACTTCCAGCCTGTGAAGCTTTTAAGGCTTTCAAAGTCCATACTCTGAAAGAAATTCAGAGATGATGCAACTTTCCTAGGATCATGACCGGCGGGTGTACTGTCAGGATCCGCTCTGCGAATGAAGTAGGTGATTTTCGCTCTTAATTGTTTCAGTGACAGGTCGCTGCCCGATGTTTCTCCTTTGAAGAGTTGGCCTCCACCAAAGTTCGAAGTTCTGCGAAGATAGACCTTGAGGCTCTCTACTGGGCATAAAGAGACATCTTCCTTCAGGGGGCATATTCTCCAGGGGCCCCATCTTTTGGTGGGTAATTCATTTTTGGCGAGAAACGTCGGATCAGGGGAGAGGGTAATGTCTCCTGTATCAGTAAACAGGATGTGACCCTCTTCTCTTGATAATGCCACTATTTCGCTGACTCGGGCTTCCGAAGCAAGAGCAAAGAGAAATATAACTTTCTGAGTCAGATCCTTGAGAGGGCATGAATCATTATCCAAGTTGGAGGCGAAATGGAGCACCTTGTCTAATGACCAGGAGATCGGTTTCGGTGGGGGTGCTGGGCGTAGACGAGCACATGCTTTCGGTAGTTTATTGAAGATGTCGCTGGACAGATCAATTTGGAAGGCATACAGAATTGGTCTGGTCAAGCCCGATTTGCAGGTTGAAATCGTATTGGCTGCTAATCCTTGTCCATGAAGGTGAATGAAGAAGGACATGCAGAAATCAATTGTGATTTCTTTAGGATTTTTTGTCTTGACGAAAGAGACCCATTTTCTCCAGGATGATTCGTATTGCCGTCTTGTGGATTCAGTCTTGTATTCCTCGAGGAAGTCTAGACTTTTCTTCGAGATCCCAAACCTCTTCTTTGCGGCTAGGGAGAGAAAATCATGAGATGAAGGTCCTTGATTTTCGATGATGAAGCGAAGACAGTCGACTTCTGTACTTGTTGGGAGAGAACTGGGCCCGGGAGAGGGATCAGCTTGGGCTGCAGCTCCAGGACCAGGGGGGTACCAGTTGCTCCGGGGCCACTTGGGAGCCACTAGGGCCGCTGTCCCTTTGAAGGTTCTCAGTTTGGAGAGGACTTTCAGCAGAAGGTTGGTGGGAGGGAACAGGTAGATCTTGGACCATCTGTTCCAGTCCAGTGACATGGCATCCACTGCTTCTGCCTTGGGGTCCTCGTACGGGGCCACATACCAAGGAAGTTGATTGTTGTCGCTCGTTGCGAAGAGATCTATCTGAAGTTCTGGGACTTGGTGAGAGATGAAGGAGAATGATCTTGCGTCTAGAGACCATTCCGACTCTATCGGGTTTGTTCGAGATAGAGCATCCGCTGTCACGTTGCGGAATCCTTGTAGGTGAACTGCAGACAGGTGCCACTTCTTCTTCTCTGCCAGACGGAAGATTGGGAGAAGTACCTGATTTATCTGGGGCGATCTGGAGCCTTGGCGATTGAGACATCGAACTACCACCGAGTTGTCTAGGGTTAGACGAATGTGGATCGAGGGAGGCGGGGATAGTTTCTTCAGAGTTAGAAGGACCGCCATGGCCTCCAAGATGTTGATGTGGAACGTCTTGAACAGGGGAGACCAGGTGCCTTGAGCCTGTTTTTGGTGGGAGTGACCTCCCCAACCCTCCAGCGAAGCGTCCGTGTGGATGTTGAGTGATGGAGGTGGGTGTTGAAGCGGAATGGACCTTTTCAGGGCCTTTGCTTCCGACCACGGCTTGAGGAGAAGTCGAAGTCTGTTTGGGAGCCGTCTCTTGAGGTCTCTTCGAGCGATGGATGCAGAACGTCTCCAGACTCCCGCGGCATCCTTTAGCTGTGCACGAAGCACTGGGTTTGTTACTGAGGCGAACTGTAGAGAGCCTAGAACTCGTTCCTGCTGGCGTCTTGAAATCCGTTTGGATTTTAGTAGTCGCTTGACAGACCCTGCTATTTCCTTCCTTTTCTTCTGGGGGATGGAAAGGCGGTGTGACTGAAGGTTCCATTGGATTCCTAACCACTGGAACTTCTGAGCTGGAGAGAGGCGAGATTTCTTCTCGTTTATCTTGAATCCCAGGTGTTCTAGGTACTGGGTGACTTTGTTGCAGGATTTTACACAATCCTCGGGCGATGGAGCCCAAACTAGCCAGTCGTCGAGGTAGGCCATCACCTGGACGTTTCGGAGGCGGAGCTGTTGTACTATGGCGTCCGCCAGCTTTGTGAAGATCCGAGGGGCCACATTGAGGCCGAAGGGCATGGCCCTGAAGGCGTAGCTTTTCCTTTGGAGTCGAAATCCTAGGTAGGAGGAAGCGTGATGGTTCATTGGAACGTGCCAGTAGGCATCCGCCAGGTCTATGGAGACCGTGTAGGAACCTCGAGGCAGAAGGGTCCTTATTTGTTGAAGAGTCAGCATCTTGAACTTGTCGTTCGCTATGAACTTGTTGAGGGGGGGATAAGTCCAGAATGACTCTGAGTTTGTCGGAGTCTTTCTTGGGGACACAAAACAGTCTTCCTTGGAACCTGGTGGACTTTACCTTCCTTATCACCTTCTTGTTCAAGAGATCTAGGACATATTCTTCCAGAAGGGGGGTTGATTGTTGGAGAACTGCTGGAATGTTGGGGGTGGTTGAGTCCAACTCCAGCCTAGACCCTTCTTGACGATGCTGTGTGCCCAGGGATCGAAGGTCCAACGATCCTGGAATTGGCGGAGTCTTCCTCCCACCGGAAGCACTTCATTGCTTCTGGTGTCCCGAGGGCTTGCTGCCTCTGCCGCTAGCTCCCTTTCCTCCTCTGCCTCTGGAGGGACGGCGAGACGCGTCTCTGCCCTGCACCTCTGTTTGAGCCTCTACCTTTGGGACGAAAGGTAGTCGTCTGTTGCTCGAAAGCAGGGGTGAAGACCGGTGACTGTGACAACACCGGTTGGGTGACCAGTTGAAAGGTCTGTTGTGGCTGAGCTGCCACTTGGGAGGGTAGCGGGTCCCGGAAACTGACGTCTTGGTTGACGTTGCTGGGGTTTCTGTTTCGAAGATTTCCTCTTAGGTTGAGGTCCATCGTCCTGAGAGGATTTCCTCTTCTTTGACATGCCCCACTTGTGGAGAAGGTTCCTATTCTCCGTGGCGGCTTTGTCGGTGATCTCCTTCACAAGGTCAGAAGGAAAGAGGTGTTTGCCCCAGATGTTGGAGGAAATCAGCCTCCGGGGTTCGTGTTTCACAGTGGCACCTGCGAACACGAATTCACGACAGGCTCTCCGAGCCTTCATGAAGTGGTACATGTCCTTCACCAGGGTTGCCATGTGGGATTTGGCAAGTACCATGTAGTGGTCTGGTACTCTGGTGTCACAGGCCATAATGTCAAGTTGGACCTGGTGGGACATAGATGCTGCGAGCCTCTCCTTCGTATCTTGTTCCCGACGAAGGAGGTGATCGTTAAGTTTCGGGAGGTCTTCATTAAACTGACGTCCGGCGACGTCAGGATCTAGCTTTCCCACGACGAAAGTATGCTGGATGTCCTTCCAGTGTCGAGCGTCAGGGGGAGTAACTATGGAGAAGGGTCTGCACTCCTCCAGTGCAGGGCAGGCTTTCCCCTCTTCCACAGCTTTAAGGCATGCAGCGAAGGCCTTTTCCATGAATGGAAGTACCGCATTTTCAGGTGCGACGTAGGTAGGGTGCTTCTTGCTCAGGGCCGGAAGCTTAGAGCAGGTAAAACCCCTACTCTTGAACGTGTTGGCTAGCATAGCCTGGGCCTTCGCGAGATCGAACACTATCTCTTCTTTCGGTTCGGTCTCTTCTTTAGAGGCAGGTTCAGAGCGAAGTCGGACGTAACAGTCTGGGTAGGCCTCAAAATTTGGGAAGAATTCCACATCTTCCAGGGGGACCGAGCCGATCTTGTCGCTGACAAAGATTCTGCCGGTCGCTATCACCATATGCTCAGCATACCTCCATGGGTTGGCATGAGAGCAAGCGGGGAGATCCTTAACCGAGATCTTCTTCGGTTCTTTGGGTCCCATCATGGACCTGATGAACTCCTGATTCTCCTTTAACTTGTCGTCCATGACGGCTCTAATCAACCGGATCATTTCCTGAGTGGATGATGAGGGTTCCGGGGTCGTGGAGGTAGACGGGAGAGACACTTCCGTCGGTGTAGGAGTAGGGGCGGAGATGGAAGGAGGAGTGACCTCTTGCTCCGACTCGGCGTATTCCTCCTGGTCTTCGTCATCTTCAGCTCCTTGAGCCATGAGGGTCTTCTCCGTACCCTCCGAGACATCCGACATGTGTTCGTCATCGTCGGAATCTAGGCGGCAATCGTGCATGGACTGGGCCATGACTACATCAGGTTCCACCGTAATTTGGACAGTGGGGATCAAATCCTTGGGCACCACAGAATCAGGGGAGGCCTTTGGGAACAGAAGTGACCTCAATTCTTCAGTGGCCAGGTACGGTCCGGTGGCATTCTTCTGGAAGCCACGCACCCATTTGCGTAGCTTCTCTCGAGCAATGTCCCTGATCTCCGCTGAGGGAGAGTTATGGAAGCCATCAGCTATGTGAGCCTGGCAGACCGTACAGTTCAGCGGGTCCCAGAATTTCAAATCCCCTTTCTTGTTAGCACAAGGGGCGTGAGTCCTGCAAGCCGTATGCCCGTAGAAGTGCGGGCGTTTCACAGCGCAGAAGTCGAAGTCACACTTCATCTGCTCCTCCTGTGGAAGAAAGAGAAAATGAGTATGGGGGGAGTCATAAGAATGGCTCTTAATCTAAGTTAATATTAATCAATAATTTTAACTTAATGAAGGGTGTGATGCATAGAGATTGAAGTAGTAAAGAAAACATACTCCATGCATCCCGCCCGGCTGGCTACCGCAAGCTTTATCCTTGGATAATACGAGATGGCCGAAGGCACAGGATAGTATTTCTTAGAAGTCCATAGGGCAATGGAATTCCATGGAAAATGCCAAGGATAAGTTTGGGACCGAGGCGACTCAGTCCCAAATTAGGGGGCTAACAGGTCCCTTAGGGTAACTGCTTCCGGCAACCAGCCGCGCTAAGATACACGCAGCATGCTGGAATTTTGAAGAATGGAAAGAGACAGCATGATTACTAATAGAACAGTACCAAGGCACTGATCTAATAGCGTAAACAGGCCATCTGTTTGCAGTGTAGGGCTATCAGTATTCATATGATAGCTAGTAGAAGGGGGTGCAAGTAGTCTTGACGCCTCCGGGGGGTTCCGGCAGACCTCCGGCACGCCGGAGGCCGCTCCAGCAGAGTTTCTGGCATTAGAACAGACAATATATAAGTCAAGAGTAATACCAGGGTGGCGGCCGCCGGCACAACGCACGCCGGCAGAGGAGCGGCGGCTCCGGCAGTCGGAGGATGCCGGATTGGTGACTGGGACAAGGATGGTTATAGCGGAACCAGGTTGCCGGCAATGGATGCCGGAACTCCGGTGGCCGACCGGCAGGCGGACGGCGAAGCTAGGAGGAAGGAGGAGAGCCATCGGCAGGAAGCCGGCGGCGGTCGGCAGTCCCCCGGCACGCGGGGGGCTGGCGGCATGAGGGTAAGGGGAGAGTCACCAAGGTAGGAGGCGGGTATCGCCGACAGTGGAGGCGGCAAGGGACCGGCACCCGGATAGTGAGAGAGACAGGGGGAGGGATGTAAGAAGTCCAGTCATGGACTCCCAGACATCCCCCCCTGAGAGGGTGTACCCATGATAGAGGCTGGCTCTATCCCCCAGAAGCAGGGGTCTCAGAGGACCGGGAGCTAGGGTAGCCCAAGGGAGGGCTAGGGAACACCCAAAGAGGGGGAGACCTCTACATACAGAACACATCCAGTGGCTAACCCCATAGGACACTATGAAGGGTATATGTACCAGAGCGGACTGCACATAGAAGCTCAAGGTAGCCCTATCACTCCACCCTAAGGAGGAGTTGTAGGACAGGGGACAGATGGGTATAGACTAACCTAAGTGTAGGCTAGGCTATACAAGAGATAGGTGGGGAGGGGAGAAGAGAAGAGTCTTCCATGGAAGGGGTTCTGTACCAGAGCGGCCACTAGGGAAAGGGAGGACACTCCCTAACCTAAGATAAGGCAGCCTGGCTGAAACGGTGCATGGGTACAGTTTCAGCAGGGGACAGAATAACCTTTCCAAAACCTAACCTAGAGCAGGGCTAAAAGCCCTGAACTAGGAAAGATAGAAGACATATCGCTATCGCAGGACAGTCATAGACTAGTCCTAGCCATAGAGGAAGGGCTAGCCGTTCCTCACTCTCGGACGCAACCCTAAGGGGGGGTCATTCCCTTAGGGAGGACTGAGAGGCGATAATATACTCCGTTAGGGAATCAAGGCTAAACAGAGGGAATGCCAAGGGCAGGGGGATGAAGGAAGCATATAGGGGTCCTACAAGTAGGTTAGGTTAGGAAGGGACACTAACTAACCTATCCCCTATATGGTCCCTGAAGGCGAAAAACACTTGCATCACAGTCGAAAGTATTGTAAAATAATGCCACTATCTTCATAACTTAGCCTAGGATCACTAATAAAATCATGCATGAACACTGATATATAGGCGCTCTGGCCTGGGGGCTATAGTAGCCTACTGGTATGAGGTCAATCGATGACCGATAAAAAGCGTCAAAACACGATATAAAAGTTCCTAGCTATGAAGACTAAATAAACTAATGTTATCGATTAGTAAATAAGGCCGGAAGCGTTGTTGTGGCTAACTAAATAAGGCATGCATAACAACAACGACGCCATAAAATGGCGGGTCCGGTAGAGGCACAGCTCTGCCACAAAACACCAAATATCTCGGAAAGTAATATTTACTTTACGGTCAGAGCTTAACTAAACAATACTGGAACCTTGTACTCAACTTTCCAGAAGAAGGCGAGGCCGAAGGTAGCGACATAACGTAGATGCAAAGCGATAAGTAAGGCACAGGGAAAATCCGTCTAAGTAGGGCGAGCTACTGAACAAAGGATGAAGACGGTCGTGACGTCATTTAAGCAATGGCGCCCGTTTGTTTACGTCTCGAGTACCAGAAGTAGCCACGGATGAGATTAGCTATGGAACGGCTCCCAGCTATTCTCAGCCCTTACACACCGAAGCATTAACTCTGTTCGGGGTGTAGATAGCTATGTGGCGCGTTAATACATGCGTCCCCTGTTGATATACGGATGTCTTAAAAGGGAAACCTTTAGGATACTCGCTCCAGAAGTTAGAATTCTGTGATAACCTGTGGTTAAATTCTCTGGGAATATCTTAGTAGTTATTTACCCAAGGAAGCTACCAAAAAGGAACCTTCCATCAGGACGCCATGGCTTGAGCCCAAAAATACAGTATATATATATACAAACACTTAAATCCATTTTTATCTTTTGAAATAATTTATCTCTCTCTCTCCCTCACCCAATGCAAGTGTGCGAAGCTGAAGTTATTTATTTTGACTTAAAAGGGCAGTTCATTTATTTCAAAGTGAATAGCGACATCGCTTAATGTTTATGTAACATCACATATGCAGCTCGTCATTGTACGCTTCTTCTTTGATTTTGTTGTTGTTGTTGTCTTGTTATTGGATAACTATATATAGAAACAAAAGACCTATTCTATCTGATTGATTGTTTCACGGGTCCCTTTGTTATCCCAGAGAGAGAGAGAGAGAGAGAGAGAGAGAGAGAGAGAGAGAGGTCTATATAATCATTTACTGAAACTGTTTAAAATGGTGTGAGAGAGAGAGAGAGAGAGGAGAGAGAGAGAGAGAGGAAGAGAGAGAGAGAGAGAGAGGAGAGAGAGAGAGAGCGAATGCTATATAATCATTAACTGAAACTTTAAAATGGTGAGAGAGAGAGAGAGAGAGAGAGAGAGAGAGAGAGAGAGAGAGAGGGAGAGAGAGAGAGAGAGAGAGAGAGAGAGTGCTGTTTCGGCAGGAGAAGGTAAATTCAATTCTGAGGCTAATTGAGGAGGAGAAATGAACAATCTAATTTTAGGCTTAATGATTCGCCGGTTAAGCCTAAATTATCCCCTTAGGATCTGAACGTAGGGATTTCTACTCTCAATCTACTCCGTGTCCTCCATTATACATTATGAAATATTGCAGATTCTAATGCATTAAGACCTTTTTTTGCCTAACTCCTTATCACCATACAAGGTGTACGCAACCTATAAACAATGACGGCATATACACATAATCTTTCTTCTTGGCTAAATGGTACGGTCACTGTCATACAAGTATCCTGGACCAGGGTTTGATTCCCGGACGGTCAGAGGCCATTCTCTTTGAGTGGTTTCGCTTTTGGAGTCGGATCCCGAGGTCGGTAAGATGATCCACACATTAATGTATTAAAATAGATGGCTTATTTCAATATTATATATATATATATATATATATAATTTATATATGTTTATATATATGTATATATATATATATATATATATATTTATTTATATATATATATATATATAGTATATATATATATATATATATATATATATATATATATATATGCATGCATGCATGTACACGCACACACGTATCCTTAATCATATATGGGGTTTGGTCATTTTTTTCCCCACGCTGGCCACTGCAAATTGATGATGTTGGGAGAGTTTAGTCTGATAGCTCACAGCAAACCAACCTAGTATGGGTGTCCCTGACCAATACTGTACAGCTTTACTGGTCAGAGATACACAAACCCTTTCACCGCGTTAATGTATCTCCTCTCTCTCTCTCTCCTCTCTCTCTCTCTCTCTCTCCTCTCTCCTCTCTCCTCGCTCTCTCTCTCTCTCTCTCTGTATATATATATATATATATATATATATGATTATATATGTATATATATGCATGTATATGTATATATATGTTTACATATGTATAAATATATATATATATATATATATATATATATATATATATATATATATATATATATATATATGATATAAATATTTATAAAGAGAGAGAGAGAGAGAGAGAGGAGGGAGAGAGAGAGAGAGAGAGAGAGGAGAGAGAGAGAGAGAGAGAGAGAGATTGCAAGCCACATCCTTTAGTTTTATAAGCCATTATCAAACCTGAATAGCAAAGGATGAGACTACTGGGGAAAAAAAGTGAACACAAACTTAATGAAATATGTAAAACAATTCATGAATATTAAAAAAAAAATCTTATGACAGTCAGTTCTTCTTCTTCTTCTTATTATTATTATTATTATTATTATTATTATTATTATTATTATTATTATTATTATTAACTAGATACAACCCTAGTTGGAAAAGCAGTATACTACAAGCCCAAGGGCTCCATTAGGGAAAGTAGCCCAGTGAGGAAATGATATAAGGGAATAACAAATAAACTATATATAAGGAATGACAAAGAAGAAATATGAAATATTTTCAGTTTAGTAATAAAAGTTATAGGAAATCTGTCATAAAACTATAACACCAGACTTTTCTCAACCTTTTCAACAGAAAAGAAATTACATAAGGTTTAATCCTTAAAATGAAGCTAAAGAATAAAGAATTGAAATAAGCAAGTGGATAGAAATTTCAAGTTAGGATGTACTTGGTTCAGCATCGCTTGGAACTTGAATCTATGACGGGGAAAGTTTATAGAATATTTTCCATGAAAGAAACCAAAATTTGAAAAAAAAAAAAAAAAAAAAAAAAAAAATTCGCCACTCAGCATACCGATGTTGAAATTATAACATCTAGGGCTGGGATATCTTCGTTGCTGAGAATGTAGGTGTGATGTTGGCTCTTCCACCTAACCTAAAGCATCTGTGATCCCGAACCTGGAGTCCGTATCCCGTAGACTGAAAAGTAGATCATTTGTGATTCCGAAACCTGGAGTACGTATCCCGTAGACTGATATGCCAGCGTTAAATGTCATAAGGTGAATTCATTGTTCACTTTATAAGAATATAAAAGCGACCTTGTGCAAGAGACATTACATTTACAGATAACAACAATTCTATGATAAGCATTACACCATTGCCTTTGTGCAACGAACATTCCTGTCATTGATGTAGTTTTTTTGCTTTAATGAATGTTGCAACCTGTCAACAACATCCACAGTAGTTGGGCATCGTATCGAAGTAGAAGGGGCTGAATATACATCGCAGTAAAGAATAACAGAAGGCCCTAGCAAGTAGCTTTACTGTCGACGTTATGAAAGCTCGCTCGTTTGAATTTTATATTAGTTTCGAAAATAAGAGAAAGCGAGCTCTGTGAAGTTCCCTGCGTGAGCATAACAGTGTCCTTTTATTAACTAAAGCCAGCTGACGACTGACTGCGAAGTACGCTGTGAAATTGTGTGGAATACGGCTCTTGGATTTAAAAAAAAAAAAAAAAAAAGTTAAAAATTTTATCATTATATTTTATCGGATTTTGAGTTTCACTGTTTTTTGATATTTTTACGGTTTTAAGAAACGAGTTTTATAGATGTTTTAATGATTATTTATCACAGATTTTTATTTAATTTTTTATCCTAAATTTACTGCTCATTTTTTATTGTATTTAATATAAATAATTAATTTCTTTTCCTTTTAATGAATGAATAAATAAATGTCTCGGTTACTCCAATGGCATCGTGCAATAAAAAGGAGGATGAAATTAAATCTTTGTCGAAAGTATTGGTCACAGTATTGCCAACTAAAGTGTAAATCTTAAGTCTTATTTGTTCTTTGATACATCGAGAAAATTCGTTACATTTTTCAACTCTTGTGATGGTAAGAATGATATGAAATTAGATGGGTTTCCTTGCTTTTGGTATAACTGTTTATTGTTTATCTATCTATCTATCTATCTATCTATATATATATATATATATATATATATATATATATATATATATATTTGTTGTGTTGAAAGTAGGATATAATACAAATTATTGAAAATTTCAATTTTGTGATATGGTTAAAATATTTAACACTATTTGCTAAAAATTATTCTTTATTTACATATTTTTGTACACCATCGTTACTTTTTGTATAACTCGTCCACAAAAATGTTTATCTAAAATTATTTTCGGTGCCGAATTTCATTTATAAAAATAAATGAAAACGAGAAAATATGAAAATATGTAAGTCGGGGAAATCCGAAAAAGAAAAGGACTGACGAAGCTTAAAAATTGAAAGAAGAAAATTGAATGTATTTAAAACAGAACATAAAGAATATCTCCCTTATATAATAATGAGCTTATATCTGGCTAT
>NC_090757.1:7861717-7881717 GCF_036898095.1 Palaemon carinicauda
TATGAAATTTAATTAAATACAACGAGAATAATGCAGAGTTCTTTCGTAATTTCGGCTTCTTAATTATGCTGCTTTTAACACAAATAATTTCTAATGTGGTAACTTAAAAGTTTCACTATTATCACTGTTAATACTTAATATGCATTGACGCTTTCTTTTGCGCACACATACTTAGTGATGAACTATATTTTTGTATGAAAGTATTTATATAAAATAAGAAATAAATTTGTATATTTGTGTAATCATATCAATAAGGAAATAATTTCGTGTATGTAATTTCTGTTATTGATAGGATATAATTCGGCAATAGATTTTGTATGCATAAGAGGGAAAAAATAGTAAGCCAAAGTATATAGATACTGTACATCTCCCTTAATAGGCCATGGGCAGCAGGTGAAATCATCCCCCCCCCCCTAGGATTTTTGCAGACAATGTTATTTTTATTCCTTAGAGTCTATAGATTCATATTCTGATTGTTTGCATTCTGGATGCTGGTGATTTTGGATGATAAAGCCAAAATTCGAGAAATATTTAGGGAAAAAAATGTAATATAAAATAATGTTAGTTTTATATATGACGCAGAGAAATAAACCAATACTTATAAAAGTGGTATGGAATTAGAGGTTTAAAAGTATGCAGAATCGAATGAAATAGTTTGTTTTATCGAAATAATAAAGAATTCTGGCTTAATTTACGTTCAAAATTCAATTTTGAGCTACCAAGAAAATGTATATCACTATAGTTTGCTATAATTTATTTCAGTGAAAAGATGGATTGACAGCATCAAAATATTCATAAAGAGCAGGTTTTTTAGATGTAATTTCATATAAAATATGTCATATTCAGAAATATATTAAAGCATATGATAGCGTGAGAAAAAATATCTTTGCCGCTTAGAATGCGGTATACTGCTCGGATAGAACCCGTCCTCTCTTGTGAACCATAGGCTAGTTGCCGACCCCTCCCAGCTCCAAGATATATTTTTAGACATTACTTTTTCATCTTCTTTGGAGTCAATAGATTCAGAGTACGATTATCTGCAGACTGGCTTTTGGAGATTTTGGTTGCTACAAACCAAAATTTAAAAAAAAATAGTGGCCAAAGAATAGGGAAATATTAACCTAATTGATATATGCATATTCTTCTTTAAGGTATATTGGGTTCATTGGGTTAGGTTTATTACTAATACAGTTCTTATATATTATAAAATTTACGATAAGTATTTATATATCTAACATATAGATCGTTATACATTGGTCTCTTAAAAATGAAGACACTTTGGTTCAGTTTAATCTCCTTAAGCCGACATAATAGATTAAGTCAGAGGATTTTGGCCCAAAATAATTAAGGACATTAAGATAAAACTACAAGAAAAAATTATGATTTTTCTATTACAAAAGATATTTTGTGGTACAAACACAAAAGAAAAAAAATAAAGTACTCCTTTTGTTGATATTAGTACTTAAAAAAAGGAACATTTGGTAATAAGAGAATAACTATGATTGAAATGCATACACAAACAACCATAATTAATAAGACATTTGATTAAAGAAAAAAAATTCTTTTAGAACTTAAATGCATACTCTAGCCTGAAAAGACTGATGAATTAATGGCACAAGAAAAGTAATATTATAATTTGTGAATAGATGTAATGTGCAGCATTCTCACATAACAGACAAACATAGATGAAGAAATTGTGATTTATTTTCTTTATAAATGAAAGTTTTTGGTACAGGTACAATGAATTAAAGTAATCATTTTGGTAATATAATATTAAGCCTTAAGAACAAAAACACAGAGTATTTGGCAGCAAAAAAAATAGATTATGAAAGAAATAGAAAAATAACTATATCTGATAAGAAATTCCACTAAAAAAAAAATTGGCTTTTAGAGCTTAAATGTACACTCTCACCTGAAACTGAGTAATGAGTTCATTGCACAGGGAAATAAATATTTTGTTGTTTGCTTTGCATTAATGTACAGCACCTCATATAACAGGAAAACATAAGAACAAGGTTATTACATAACCTTAAAAAAATTCAATATGTTTCTGACTATGGCATTCATAAAAATAATTCTTCATAAGCAAATGTATAAAGTGAAGTGCAACTGCTAAGGAAAAATTTCTTGAAATAGCAATCAAATATACCTTTGGCACATTGGACTAGATAAAGTACCCTTTATAAGAATAGAACTAATCGATATAGCTAAATAGATATGTACAGAATATTTTCCTATATTACCGAGTAATTTGTAATCATAATAGATAACGAGAATGGATTCATGATAAATATTGCATCTTTAATCATCATACTCATACATTAAGTCTGTGATATTGTTAATTTCTTCTGGCTCATCTTCATAAGACTCCTCAAACTCCTCCTCCTCCTCTACGTGCTCATCTAGAATATCAATCAATTCTTGTGGCATCGGTGATCCACTACAGCATACAAATTCTAAGTTTCCTTCACTGAGACACCACCCATGTCCGTCTGGCGAAGGTATATCTGGCTCAGCTTGATCTGCTCTGTTCCATATGAGTGCTTGATAGTTTGCCCTCTTTATATGTTCTCTGAGTGACATACGGCATGGAGGCAGCAAACTCATATCTATCCCATCACAGTCTGAAATTATGGCTGATTTGGGGACGTATCTTTGAAGAAAAAGATTGTAACGTACTTTGTCAATAGATGACTTGAGTTGATGACTGATTGTAGAGTAGACAAGTAAATTTTTCTAGCTGGATATACGTATTTTCATCCACAGCAGAACTAGATCCAAGATTTTTGAAAGTGGAAATAAACTCTGGGCTCTTCTGTAGTAATTTCCATGGTAATAATTCACCCTTCCGAACAAATGCACTCACACTATCACAACCAGAATAAGCATGAAGGGAAGGCAAGACTTCACATAACTCCTGACCAGTTTTATCTACAACTTTATGTACATCTATGAGGCGTCTTTTGTCTCCTACTCCTGTATCGAACAAAATGGTTTGTTTTAAGACTTGAGCAAATTTCAGCAACAAGATGAAAACATCTGTATCTGGTGATCTTATAACAATGGTGAAATCTTCAGATACTTGAGAAGCCATATGACGAAGATGTAAAATAATTCTACTGTCAGCTTCCTCTTGGGATGACTGCAGGGCCTCAACCTCATATGTTTCTGTTTGCAGTCCATCAGTACTTGTGATAGCTGTGCAGTTACGACCATTCACAAAATAATTAACTCTGTTTTTAAGCTTATTTGCATATTTATCTTGTTTCCACGCTCCCAGTAAGAACTGGATCAATTGCTCTTTGTTCTTTGTATCGGTTAAAAAACTCTTCCAGTTTCTGGGAATTTTTGTTAAGCTACCTTTAAGCAAGAATGTAGCTGATGCTCCTCTTCGCTTCCTTTCTGGATTTTTAATAGAATGAGTCAGGTATGTGTCTGTGACAAAATCAACCCGACTGACTTTAGGGAGTTGATCAAATACTTTTTCAGCTAGTTCACCAAATGATGTTGGTAATGCTACTTGCGCTTGTAATATTGCATTCCCATCAATGATGCAGTTCATGCAATCTATTTCTGGTCTTCTTGCAAGGGTTTGTTCTGTTTCTAGAGCATGAAGGAGTTTTGCTTTGTTGGTTTTCACAAGTGCGCCATCAGCAGTTGCTAATGACCAAGGTACTGGTCCAAGTGGATGACTCAAAACTTTTTCCATGTTTAAGTTGTATTTTGTGGCTAATACTGCGACTTGTCCTAGTACATTTCTTTCTGCTTTCATTTGTTTTACTTGTTTTGTTGTTGTTGATGTAATTTTTACTGATTTAGCAATAGAGGCAAACGTTTTAAGATTCTGCTTTTTAATTGGATCATTAAAGCTCTTGGTTTTATTAATCAGCCTCTCCTGAATGAAGTCATCAAAGGAATTTTTACCATATTTCTCAGCTTTTAACAGATCTGATTCAACATCTTTTGGAGCAGGTAAACCCGAGGAAAGACAATACAATAAGTGTTTGTCTTCTACACTAAAAGGATCTATGAAATTTTGAAATGCATTCATGGCTTTCCTTACTCGTTCCTCACTGTGGATAATTTCAGACTTTTTGAGATCATTGTGGGAAGATGAAACATTTCAGCCATCTGCTTTGTAGCTTCAACATACTCAGCTCTTGCATGGCGTGTCATAAACATTCCATAGAAAAAATCAAGAAAACATGTTTACATATCATATCATATTTGCTGTACCTCGTATATACTATGTGCTTATCACCTTTTTCCGTGTGATCGTCAATTTCAATATTACCAAAAGCTTGAGAAATACTGATGATAATACTTTACAACTATCAAAAATGAATCCCTCGTCCCAGAAAACCTATAAAGACATATATTACAAAGACATAAACAGAAAAAAGTCATTGCTAATATTTTTTCCATATGCGGACAAAGTCAAATTCAAAATGGCCGCCATTACGGCCAAAATCACCAACAGCTAAAGTGCAAACAAGCAGATTCTGATTCTATGGTCTCTAAAGAATAGAGAAAACTGGGTCTACAAAAATCCCTAGGGGGGGAGGGGGGTCCTATGGTGGGTCCACGGTCTATAAAGTCTCTCTCTCTCTCTCTCTCCTCTCTCTCTCTCTCTCTCTCTCTCTCTCTCTCTCTCTCTCTCTCTCTCTACTCTCTCTCTCTCTCTCTCTATATATATATATATATATATAAATGTAAATAAATACATATAATATATACATATGTAGATAAATACATACATATATATATATATATATATATATATATATATATATATATATATATATATTCTTTCCGGTCAAACGCAGCTCTCCCCGTCCCTGAGAGAGAGAGAGAGAGAGGAGAGAGAGAGAGAGAGAGAGAGAGAGAGAGAGAGAGAGAGAGAGAGAGAGAGAGAGAGAGAGAGAGAGAGAGTAATCATACCCTTGTGAAAAGAGGCACCCTATATAAATACTCAACCGTCATTTTTTACGGTTCGCGTTCACGAGTGTGTGTGTGTGTGTGTGTATATATATATATATATATATATATATAATATATATATATATATATATATATATATATATATACACACGTGTATCTATATATGTTCAATATTATGGCGGGTCACAGTGAGAAGTAATGCCTATTTCTATAAATCTAGTTAACAAGAGGTTTCTTTACCATCATTTTCTTGAATATGGTTTTCCAACACGGAAAAGAGGGAGGAAACACAAGTCTATCAAACGATCGTTTCTTGAAATCGTAAATCACGGACAACCATGTGGATGTTTATCTGCTACGAATGAGAGAGAGAGAGAGAGAGAGAGAGAGAGAGAGAGAGAGAGAGAGAGAGAGAGAGAGAGAGAGAGAATTACTTCAGATACCAAAACTATATTTCGCAGTTTTTATAGACCAGGACGAAGTAATGGCTATTTTTCAGCTTTAAACAATTCGTGGAGAGGAGAGAGAGAGAGAGAGAGAGAGAGAGAGAAGAGAGAGAGAGAGGAGAGAGAGAGAGAGAGAGATCAGTCTCCATGACTCAGCCTCTGTTTCACGTCAGAGAACAGAGTTCACGAACTTTCTCACTCGAGGGAAAGGGGCAAAGGGGGGGGGGGGGGGTTGTTAGGAAGGGGTATTAGGGCACGGAGGCGAAGAGGGTATTTCTGGGGTATAATCTTACAAACTCAAGGGTTTATAGAGGCCATTACGCAAATATGAGTCCGGTCTGGGCATCCACTAACGTTACGTGACTTATTGCATCTGTATCAAACAGGAAGCGGTTCTGGGGGGATAAGGTGGCTATCATGCTTCCAATATTCTTTATTAAATGAAAACAATGAATTTTCGAGGAATTATGGTATGCCTCTTAAAAAATATGAATAATACAAAAAGAAAACAAATATAAATAATTCAAAATATCTAAACCATGAAGAAGCCAATGCAGAACTTTAGAAAAGTAAACAATAATTGACTTCTTCAAAATATTAAAAACTTAAAGGCAATGTAGAAATTTCGAAAAGTAG
The DNA here is from genome assembly GCF_036898095.1 of Palaemon carinicauda. NCBI lineage: Eukaryota > Metazoa > Arthropoda > Malacostraca > Decapoda > Palaemonidae > Palaemon > Palaemon carinicauda. The sequence goes on from NC_090757.1 coordinate 7,867,741, forward strand.
GCAATAATTGTCTTCCATCAAAACATTCAAACCCTGAAGAAGCCAATGGAGAATTTAAGAAAATTGGCAATCTTGAACCACACGTTAAACTCAAAAGGCCACTTGGGATTACAACTGTAAATCACAGATCTTAGACGTTTACGATTCCTCACGACATTCAGGTTTGCTTGGAGTCTATATTGCCCATCAAGTGGCCTAGCTGTAAAAGCAAACGACATAAAAAAAAGTCAGAGAAAGATCTGTAATGGCGAGAAACCAGTATTGCCACGGTAAAGGCAATTTCTTAAAACGAAAGGACCTTGCGAGTGTAAACCAAGGTCTTGCAATAATGAGGATTTTGGATATTGGAATGGAATTTGGTTCTTTGTGTGTACAGAGAGGGAAAAAACATTCGAGCTTTGGCTTGTTAGCAAATATTGGAAACCATTTTGATCTTTTGTGTACCTTTGGAGAAAGCGAAGATCTTTTATTTGGTGTTTTTTCCGAATTTACTGAATAGGAAAAATAAAATTGCTTTTGACTGAGCGTGAAAAGAGAGACAGCCTTTCTAAGCTCCGATAAAGGGCTTTTGTTTACCATGGATGGAAAATACAATGGGTTTATCTGTATGTCACGGAGAGAGAGAGAGAGAGAGAGAGAGAGAGAGAGAGAGAGAGAGAGAGAGTTTTGGGTGCATCCAAAGAAAACAAATTCAGCATCGAAATTAACAAAAATCATTTGGGATAATAAAAATTAATGATAATAATAATATTAATAATAATAACAACAATAAAAAATAATAATAACAATTATTATTAGTAATAATGAATATTCATAATAATAATAATTATTAATTGTGTTTTGATCGCTTCCCTGCGTTATAAATAATGCTAAGAAGCAGTAAACATTAAAAAGGAAAGAAACGTAGATAACATTAGACATTAGAGGTGTATATATATATATATATATATATATATATATATATATATATATATATATATATATATATATATATATATATATATATATATATATATATATATATATATATATACGTAATCAGTATATAACATTCCTACGTTCCAACCTGCACTTATGCTAACGAGTTAAAAATTAAATGGCTAACTGCAAAATAGATAAATTATATATTATAGTTGCAATATCCTCCTTAATGGAGAAAAATACATTGCAACACTGCTGAGCAATAAAATGAATTGCATTTAATTAAACGCCTGGTTTGAACAGCTCTAGTAATTAAATTCTTCAAGATTGAAAAAAAAGTTTAACGTCAATTAAAAGTAATTGAAAAAGGAGTTATAATTTGTATATCTTGCTCCGTAAACAATTGCTTGTCGGTGAATCTTTATGCTTTCATTGAGATAAGAATGTATGTCATTAACCAGAGTGAGATTACATGTTCAACAGGAGTAATTATCTAAGTAAGTGTTAATTACCATCATAATGCAGCGTAATTAAACGTCAATAACAATATTAAATTAACAGTAGCTACAAAATAGAAAATTAGGGTTGTGGTGGCCAAAGTAGTAACGTCCCTGACTGGTGATCGCCAAACTGGGGTTCGAGTCCCGCTCAAACTTGTTAATTTCTTTGGTCGCTGCAATCTCACCATCCTTGTGAGCTTAGGAGGGGAGGTTTGGGGAACCTATAGGTCATCAGCAGCCATTGCCTGGCCCTCCTTAGTCCTAGCCGGTCTCTTGCCTCTACCTCTGCCATTCATGAACGACCTTTAAGAGTATGAAGAGTTTCAAGTGTTTAAAGGAGTATGAAAGGTGAAGTAGGAGATAATGAATGGAGAAGTATTGAACTAAAACCTCAAGACAGAGAATACTGGTGAAATCTAACCGAGGCCCTTTGCGTCAATTGCCATAGGAGGAAATGAGGATGAACTCGGTTGATTTATTATAATCAATCAGTCTAGGCTCTCACTTTCTCTTTCAATTCCGTAAAGTCCGATAAAATATCGACATATCATCAAAGAATGTTGATAGTATGATTCCACTTATAACAGTCAAGCAGTCAATCAATCCTTACTCGATTTTTTTTTATCGAAGCTGACGATGTCATGTTAACATAAACTTTGTTCGTTTAGAATAATTGTTATTAATTTCATAGGTAAACTTGTTGTTAATCATTTCGTGCAAGTGAATATTTATATTGTATAGTGGAGGAGGATGAGAGATGAATTAGCAAATCAAATAGGTAAGCATGTACAGTATGTGTATTTTAAATGCTACACATACACACACACACACACACACACACACAATATATATATATATATATATATATATATATATATATATATATATATGCTTATATATATACATATAGATACATACATACATACATATATATATATATATATATATATATATATATATATATATATATATATATATTACTAGCTAAGCTAAAACCCTACTTGGAAAAGCAGGATGCTATAGGCCCAAAAGCTCCAACAAGAGAAAATAGCCCAGTGAGGAAACGAAATATGTAAATTAACTACAAGAGAAGTAATTAACAATTAAATTATTCTAAGAAGAGTAACAACATTAAAATAGATCTTTCATATACAATCTATAACCAACTTAAAAACAAATAAGAAGAAGAGAAATAAGATAGAATAGTGCGTCCGAGTGTACCTTCAAGCAAGAGAACTGTAACCTAAGACAGTGGAAGACTATGGTACAGAGGCTATGGCACTACCCAAGACTAGAGAACAATAGTTTGATTTTGGAGTTTCCTTCTCCTAAAATAGCTGTTTACCATAGCTAAAGTCTCTCTTCTTTATCTTGATGAACATCGCCCCTTCACAAACGTAGTACCTAAATTGATCACAGTTAATTAAAACCAAAGAATTAGTGTTGATTTGTGCGTTCAGATTATGTTTCTACTACCCAGCATCCCTTTTGTAACTAGAGGGGCACTCAGAAGACCGCAAACCTCCGCCGCAACAGCAAATTTCTCGACCTTTTGCTCGACCTTGTACTTGACCTTTGACCTTAACATGCATTAATTGGCTTGGATTTTCATACACTCAAGTATGAACCAAGTTTGAAGTCTCTGTGACAACGATGTCTAAAATTATGGCTGATTACGGGATTAGGACATTTTGCTTGACCGTGACCTTGACCTTTGACCATGATCTTCCAAAATTTAATAATAACTCAAGCTTATTACATAAGTTAATCCCTACAAGTTTAATCACTCTACGATTAAAATTGTGGCCAGGAAGCTGTTCACAAACAATCACACACACACACAAATACACAAACAGTGGCGAAAACATAACCTCCTTCAAACTTCGTTGGTGGAGTAATTAAACCTTTCTATCATAACACCATATACATCAAGTCTTTGTTAGGGACTGCAGTTAGCAAACATTCGAAGCTGAATTATCTGGTGTGATTATTGAGTTGTTTCGTGTTCATTCATAATATATGAAGTGACAGTTTCAACGCATATGGCAATGAATAACACGAGCTAATTATCGGTTATACATGTCCTTTGCCTCACAATTTACCCTTGTTGGTGTGTGCGAGAGTTTTCTTTCCAATATGAAATAAACGTTTCATATCGTGGGCGAGTTGTTAATAATAATAATAATAATAATAATAATAATAATAATAATAATAATAATAATAATAATAATAATAATAATAATCATGGATGAGTTAATAATAATAATAATAATAATAATAATAATAATAATAATAATAATAATAATAATAATAATAATAATAATAATAATAATAATCATGGATGAGTTAACAACAACAACAATAATAATAATAATAATAATAATAATCATGGGTGAGTTATTAACAACAACAACAATAATAATATTAAGTTAAAACTTTTATAGAACGTAGCATTTTAACTTTCATAATCTCATTTTGTTTACTAAAAGCTCTCCATCGCAGGCTTATCCTTCTTTTAATTTTAATCTTGTGTACTGGGGAAATCCTTACTGTCTGTCCTAAGTATGTATATTCATTAACAATCTTTACAAGTTCGTCCATGACTCTTCATTTGCTGCCTCCTTGCAAATTTTCATTGAACATCACCTAAATTTACCAACATTCATTTTCAGTCCTACATTTCTGCTTCCTCTATTCAATTCTCCTATTATTTTTAGCAATTCTTCCCATGATTTACTAAACAGTTCTAGATTTTATATAAATATATATATTATATATATATATATATATATATATATATATATATACATACATACATATATGTGTATATATATACAGTATATATAAATACATATATATATATATATATATATATATATATATATATATATATATATATGTATATATATGCATACATATATTTGTTCATATGTTTATATATATGTATGTGTATATATATATATATATATTATATATATATATATATATATATATATATATATATATATGTATATATGTATATATAATAGGTGTTGAGGTGCCGGTGATGGGAGATGAGAATGAGGAGAGCACTAGATGAAACGAGAGTAGGAAAAGCATCTGGTATGGGTGGTGTGAAAGCTGAGATGTTGAAGGAAGGGGGCGTGACTGTACTTGAATGGTTGGTGAGATTGTTTAATGTGTTTTGTGTTGTCAATGGTACCAGTAGATTGGGTTTGTGCATGTATTGTACCACTATATAAGGGTAAGGGAGATGTGCATGAGTGTTGTAATTCAAAGGGTATTAGTTTGTTGAGTATAGTTGGAAAAGTGTATGGTAGAGTGCTGATTATAGGATTAAGGATAAAACAGAGAATCCAATCTTAGAAGTACAGGGTGGTTTTAGAAGAGGTAGGGGTTGTATGAATCAGATTTTTACAGTTAGGCAGATATGCGAGAAATATTTAGCAAAAGGTAAGGAGGTGTATGTTGCGTTATGGAACTGGAGAAAGCGTATGATAGAGTTGATAGGGAAGCAAAGTGGAATGTGATGAGGTTATATGGAGTTGGTGGAAGGTTGTTGCAAGCAGTGGAAAGTTTCTACAAAGGTAGTAAAGCATGTGTTAGGATAGGAAATGAAGTGAGCGATTGGTTTCCGGTGAGAGTGGAGCTGAGACAGGGATGTGTGATGTTGCCGTGGTTGTTCAACTTGTATGTTGATGGATTGGTAGAGAGGTGAATGATCGAGTGCTTGGACAAGAATTGAAACTGGTAGACGAGAATGACCATGAATGGGAGGTAAATCAGTTGTTGTTTGCGGATGATTCTGTACTGGTTGCAGACGCAAAAGAGAAGCCTGGCCGATTAGTGACAGAATTTGGAAGGGTGTGTGAGAGAAGAAAGTTGAGAGTTAATGTGGGTAAGAGAAAGGTTATGAGATGTACGAGAAGGGAAGGTGGTGCAAGGTTGAATGTCATGTTGAATGGAGAGTTAGTTGAGGAGGTGAATCAGTTTAAGTACTTGGGGTGTGTTGTTGCAGCAAATGGTGGAGTAGAAGCAGATGCACGTCAGAGAGTGAATGAAGGATGCAAAGGATACTCAGTTAAGGGAGTAGTAAAAAACAGAGGGTTGGGCATGAATGTAGAGAGAGTTCTGTATGAGAAAGTGATTGTACCAACTGTGATGTATGGATCGGAGTTGTGGGGAATGAAAGCGACGGAGAGACAGAAAATGAATGTGTTTGAGATGAAATGTCTAAGGAGTATGGCTGGTGTATCTCGAGTAGATAGGGTTAGGAACGAAGTAGTGAGGGTGAGAACGGGTGTAAGAAATGAGTTAGCAGCTAGAGTAGATATAAATGTGTTGAGGTTGTTTGGCCATGTTGAGAGAATTGAAAATGGCTGTCTGCTAAAGAAGGTAATTAAATAGCGTGCTAGAAATAGGAATGAATGGCGAGCGATTGTGATGCAGTTCCGGTAGGCCCTGCTGCTTCCTTCGGTGCCTTGGATGATCGCGGAGGTAGCAGCAGTAGGGGATTCAGCGTTATGAAGCTTCATCTGTGGTGGATAACGGGGGAGGGTAAAGGGCTATGGCACCCTAGCAGTACCAGCCGAATTCGGTTGAGTACTTGTCAGGCTGGGAGGAACGTAGAGAGGAGAGGTCACCTTTTTTGTTTTATTTGTTTTATGCCGGCTACCCCAAAAAATTGGGGGAAGTGCCTTGGTGTGTGTGTATATATATATATATATATATATATATATATATATATATATATATATATATATATATATAAAAATATATATGTATATATACATATATATATTATATATATATATATATATATATATATATATATATATATATATATATATATATATATATATATATATAGGCCTATACATAAATATCCCAGAAGTTTATGCAAGAACTTAAATAATCTTTTATACATAATAAAAATAACAACAATAATAGTAACAGCGGCAAAACTAATTGTACTATAAAAAGCAATTTTTCACCCCCTACCAAAATCCTCATAATTAGAGAGCCTTTGGATTAATGGCAATGATCGTCCAGCTAACGACGTCAATCAACGTTGATGAGGCAACGTCAACATCACGATGCAAGCTAATACAGCACCAAAGATTTTTCTTTTTCTCCTTTTTCCATTTCTCAAAAATTCTAATTTTCGTACTTCGGTCATCTGTCATATTTCGATTATTACATTTCATGTTTGTATTCATTAATAGAGGGTTTATTAATTTCTCCTCTTTAGATATTATTATTATTATTATTATTATTATTATTATTATTATTATTATTATTATTATTATTATTATTATTATTATCATCACTTGCTAAGCTACAAACCTAGTGGGAAAAGCGGGATGCTACAAGCCCAAGGGCTCCAACAGGGAAAATAGCCCAGTGAGGAAAGGAAATAAGAAAAAACTACAATAGAAGTTTCAGAACAATAACAGCATTAAAATAAATCTTTCATATAAAAGCTACAAAACTTGAAAATAACAAGAAGATAAAAACTTCAAAATAACAAGAGGAAAAGAAACAAGATAGAACAGTGTATTCGAGTGTACCCTCAAGCAAGAGAACTCTAACCCAAAATAATGGAAAACAATGATACAGAGGCGATTTCACTACCCAAAACTAGAGAAGAATGGTTTGATTTTACATTCATCAATGTTGGACATCCTGGTTTAAGTGGTAGCTTACACTTATCATATCAAAGCTGACACGCATACTAGTCGATTACTTATATGTGATTAATCTGAACAAAAACAGCAAATATTCATTACAGTATCAGAACATGAACAGTACTGATTCACATTCAACATTAAAAAGGAATGGTTTTGAAGATGCTTATAATCACTCCAGAGATTCCAAGCGAAATAAAGCCACACCCCCTGATGATGTCATTGCCAATCAATCATGTTTTCTCCTGCATTAACAGTTTTAAATTTGTAAGGGGACGTGTTGTGACCGCTGCTAACGTTGGAAACAACGTGATTAGCTAAAACGTTATAAGGGGGTGGGGCTAAGGAGGTGGGGCTTATTTCGACCAGAATCTTTGGGTGATTTGTAGTAAGTTATATCGTAATGATCACAGTTGAGCACCGTCTTACAGCAAAGACTGGAGGGGCGAGGGTATTGAAAAATAAAGAAAATTGTATATAAAAGAATGAAATAAACATCCAGAAAAATAAATATACACATTAAAAGCTGTCTGAAAGAGAGGAGATATACATAGCATATAAACTGGTTCGTAATCTGGGGTACATGTATCCCCAATAGTACAGTTTTACTCTTCAGAGGTACATCCAGATAAATATATAAATCAATAGATATCTGAATAAAAGAAGGTATCCATAATGTTTACAAGGGTTCGTAACCTGGTATACATGTAAGCCCCTGTGGTATAATTTACATATATCAAGATATATATATATATAAATTAATAGATATCTACATGAGAGGAGATAATGGGGGTTCTTAACCAGGGGTACATGTGCCTCCAGTCGCTCATTTTTACTCTTCTAAGGGTACATTGGATTTGAGAGAGAATAGAATACTAATCAATATACGAGGTAGTCTACAATAAGTCAGAATATCAAAATGATATCAATGTGTCTCTTTTTCATCCACAATCTTGGGGGTACTAAAAATCCCAACAAAAAGGCCCAAGGGGGACTGAAGAAGAAAAAGGTTGGGAACATCTGACGTATGCCAACAATAACTCTGAATGTATAGACACTGCCTGAACCTGTGGCACGAAAGCATAGAAACTGCCTGAACCTGTGGCATGAAAGCATACACACTGCCTGAACCTGTAGCATGAAAGCATAGACACTGCCTGAAGCTGTGGCATGTAAGCATACACACTACCTGAACCTGTAGCATGAAAGCACAGACACTGCCTGAACCTGTAGTATGAAGGTATAGTCACTTACTGCACCTGTAGCATGAAGGCATAAACACTGCCTGAACCTGTAGCATGAAGGTATAGTCATTTACTGCACCTGTAGCATGAAGGCATAAACACTGCCTGAACCTGTAGCATGAAGGTATAGTCACTTACTGCACCTGTAGCATGAAGGCATAAACACTGCCTGAACCTGTAACATGAAAGGACAGACACTGCCTGAACCTGTAGAATGAAAGCACAGACACTGCCTGAACCTGTAGCATGAAAGCAGACACTGCCTGAACCTGTAGCGAGAAAAAGACCATTCTGTACTGAGAAGAAAGAACATTGAAAGTATGAAGTTGCTGAAGAAAATCAGTGAGTAAAAAATATATATAAAGTGGCTAAACTTCTAATAAACTGAAGGCCTTATAAAAGATCCAGATTAAAGAACAGCGACTGTATTGAATTAAGAAAATACAGCTGTATGAACGCATTAAGAAACAGCCTTGAACCTCGACTTGTTATCAAACAGACTGGTTATCTTTGGGTTAAGTAACGCGAGGAGTTGAGGGTCATTGACTCGTATACTGGAGTCTTAATGAGCAAACTCTCTTTATAAGAAAACAACGTATAAAACTTTTATTTATTATTAATATTATTATTATTATTATTATTATTATTATTACTTGCTAAGCTACAACTCTAGTTGGAATAGCAGGGTGCTATTAGCCGAAGGGCCCCAAAAGAGAAAATAGCCCTGTGAAGAAAGGAAACGGGAAAAAATAAAATAATTTAAATACAGCAACAACATTAAAGTAGATATTTCCTATATAAACTATAAAAACTTTAACAAAACTAGAGGAAGAGAAATTAGATAAAATAGTGTGCCCGAGTGTACCCTTAAGAAAGAGAACTCTAGCACAAGACAGTGGAAGACCATAGTACACAGGCTATAGCACTACCTAAGACTAAAGAACAATGGTCTGATTTTAGACATACAATGTAAATTTATGAAAATGCAAAAATAAATTTTGAATATTGGGTCTTTAGTTTTCATATGCAGGTCTGTCACAAAAAATATCTAAGGATATATATGGTATGAATGTTTCTAGAATTAATTCTATAGTGTTTATATTGAACAGGCTGACATGAGTCTTTTTATAGTTTTTACAAGAAATATCTGTTTTGATGTTGTTACTGTTTTTTAATTATTTCATTTTAATTGTTTATTATTTCTCATATCGCCTTATTATTTCCTTCTTTCCTTTCCTCACTGGGCTAATTTTCCTTATTGGAGCCCCTGAGCTTCTAGCATCCTGCTTTTCCAACAAGGGTTGTAGCTTAGCTAATAATAATAATAATAATAATAATAATAATAATAATAATGTAAAATCTGTTTTCTTATACAGGTAACTATACATACAATACCAGTGTGACGTCTGGTGTATGTAAAATAATGTTGTTTGAAGGTTTAAAGGCCGCTCATGAATGGCAGGGGCAAGGGACAGTGACATTGCCCAATCGAGCAGGACAGTGACCAAGAGACTGACCATATACAACTACAGTATGATCAGCGCCCAAGCACCCTCTCCATCCAAGCTAGGACCATGAAGGGACACGCAATGGCTGATGATGACTCAACAGATAGACCTGTAGGCTCCTCCAAAACCCCCATCCTTAGCTCACAGGGATGGTGAGATTGCAGCAACCAAAGAAACTAACGAGTTTGAGCGGGAATCGAACCCCAGTCTGGCGATCAACAGTCAGAGACGTACCTCATCAGCTACCACAACCCTGATTAATCAAAATCACACAATATGTCAGCTTAAAAAGTAAACATAAAACCGTATACGGAATACGTATAAGACTATATATAGCCTCCCGTCAGGATGAGTATAAATATGCAAATACGTATGTAAGTGAACTTTGATTCAAATTCTGCAGTCATCTATCCACCATTAAATATTGAGGCAAAGATTTATACAAGGAACGGTGGCTTCACAAGGGGTGTTCCTGGGGCTTCTGGGGAGTAGGAAGAGAGGATAGGGGAGGGGCTACAGATCAAGCAACCCAGAGAGGTCACAGCCTCTTCCCAAAAGTGGTTTGACGACTTTTATAATCCTGTCATAAAGACAAGTATGAAAATGACAGAGACAGGTTTCCTATATATTTATCGTTTTTTTTTTCCGCTCAAGAACTGCAGAGGATAGGGACAGCAAAAATGTCCTAGAGACTGACCATAAATGCATATGATTAGCGCCCAAACTAGACTTAGGAAAGGCCAGACAATAGCTGCTGATGACTCAGCAGGTAGACTTATAGGCTCTACCTAACACACCAAGGTAGATTTAAAGGCTCCCCCGTAAACACACCAAGGTAGATTTATAGGCTCTCCCAAATACACCAGCTAAGCTCACAAGAATAAGCGAGGGTGAAGATACTACAAGAAACTATCGAGTTTGAGCGGGACTCGATCTCCCGTCCAGCAGAACGCTATGTAGGGACGTTTCCAATAGGCCACCATGACATTTTCAGGTCTAAATGCAGGTAAGAGTTCGTTATGAATAAAATATTTAACAGATGGATGGTTGAACAATTTATTAATGGATGTATAAAGTTATTTTACGATTTATATAACCAAAAATGCGAACAAGAAAAAAAATACTGTTATGTGCTTTCTAGTGTCCCCTTATACAGTGAATGAGCAACTTTGATATATGAATCATGATACTTCGAACAGAATTATATCAATATTTGTGATATCTAAATGGCAAAACATAACTATCCTAGAATACATTTATGTATTATTATTATTATTATTATTATTATTATTATTATTATTATTATTATTATTATTATTATTATTATCAAAAAGGAAACTTACTCGTCCAATGAGTCAAGCTCGACCCTTAGAGAGTTGGCCATGTATACATACATATGCATATATATATATATATATATATATATATATATATATATATATATATATATATATATATATATATATATATATATATAATTATAAATAAGACATATACATAGATAAATAAATATAAATATATATATATATATATATATATATATATATATATATATATATATATATATATATGTATATACATGCATACATACACACACACACACACACACACACACACACACACATATATATATATATATATATATATATATATATATATATATATATACGCATTCTATGCATCTGTGTATCGCAGAATCTTTCGCAACAGTCGCTCCAAAGTAAGGGATTTAAAGATTATCCCGGATTCCGAATAAATTAATTCCAGGAATACGTATAAACCAGAAGGTTTCGAATTCCTTCAACCGGATCCAAATAGATTGCTATATTGACACAAAAATGAATCAGAAGAGTTTTACTTTTAGCTAATATTATATATATATATATATATATATATATATATATATATATATATATATATATATATATATATATATATATATATACACATCTATATATGTATATACATATATATATGTGTGTGTATATATATCATATTTTTTCATATTACATATTATATTTTTAGCCCCCTGTGGCCGCGAAGGCATAAAAACAATTAGAATAGCGCCAACGTATCCCTGCGTGTCGTAAGAGGCGACTAAAGAGGGGCGGGACGAGTGGGCTGGGACCCCCCCCCCTCTCCTGTATTTACAATCCTGTGAGACATCAAAGAGGTGGAGCTTGGGGGAGAGTGACTGCTCCCCGCACTCTAGTTTTGGGGTGTTTAATGTGCGTGGATGTAGTACGATAGAGAGTAAAAGATGTGTGATTGGAAGTATGTTTAGGAATAGAAGGATGGATATATTGGCCTTGTGTGAGACAAAGACAAAAGGGAAGGGTGAAATGATGTTTGGTGAAATGTCTGGTAGAGTGTCTGGGATTGAAATGGGAAGACCAAGAGCGGGTGTGGCTTTATTGCTGAGTGAATGGATGACAGGTAAAGTAGTGGAATGGAAGGAGATATCATCTAGGTTCATGTGGGTAAGGGTTAGGTTGGGTAGGGAATGTTGGGCGTTTGTCAGTGCGTATGGGCCAGGTTGTGAGAGAAGTGAAGAAGAGTGGAATGAGTTCTGGAATGAATTAACTAGGTGTGCTAGAGTGGGCGCTGGAGAGGTAGAAGGTGTCATTGGGAAGTATGGCGTACCAGGTGAAAATGAGAGTGGTGAGAGACTGGTAGATGTGTATGTTGAGCAAGAGATGGTGATAAGTTCTAGCTTTGTCAAAAAGAAAGATAAAAACAAGTATACATGGGTAAGAGTGACAAATGGAAGAGTGGTAGAAAGGGCGTTAAAAGATTATGTGTTGATAACTAAAAAAATGTTTGGAAGATTTAAAGATGTGCACGTGTTTAGGGATATGGCTAACAATATGTCTGATCAGTTTTTGGTGGAAGGAAAATTAGTTGTAGCAAAAGAGTCGGGGAATAGAGTATGTGGATGTAAAAGGGAGCTGGTGAGGGTTGAAGAACTAATAAAACCGGGGGTAAAAAGTAAATATGAAGAAAGGTTGAAAATGGCATATGACGAAGTGAAAGTAAGAGAAACTGGTAATTTAAAGGAGTGGAAGTTAGTGAAAAAAAATTTGTTGGAATTACAAGTGATGTCTGTGGCAAGAAGTTTGTTGGAGGCAACATGAGGAAGGGCTGTGAATGGTGGAATGAGGGAGTGAAGGTAAAAGTGGAAGAGAAAAAGAAGATTTTTGAAGAATGGCTACAGAGTAATAGTGTAGAGAAGTATGAAAAATATAGAGAGAAAAATGTGGAAGTAAAGCACATGGTAAGTGAGGCAAAGAGGGCAGCTGACCTGAGGTGGGGTTAGGGATTGGGTTGTTCATATGAAGAGAATAAGAAGAAGTTTAGAAAAGAAGTGAAGAGAGTAAGGAAGGCTGGCTCAAGTATTGAAGAGACAGTGAAAGATGGAAATGGAAGGTTGTTAAAAGGAGAGGAGGCAAGGAAATATTTTGAAAGTTTACTGAATGTTAAGGATAATAGGGAGGCAGATATGATTGCTGTTGCAGGTGTTGAGATGAAAATGAGAGAGAGATTACAAGAGAGGAAGTGAGGAGAGCACTAGATGAAACGAGAGTAGGAAAAGCATCTGGTATGGATGGTGTGAGAGCTGTAAAGGAAGGGGGTGAGACTGTACTTGAATGGTTGGTGAGATTGTTTAATATGTGTTTTGTGTTGTCAATGGTACCAGTAGATTGGGTTTGTGCATGTATTGTACCACTATATAAGGGTAAGGGAGTGTTGTAATTCAAGAGGTATTAGTTTGTTGAGTGTAGTTGGAAAAGTGTATGGTAGAGTGCTGATTAATAGGATTAAGGATAAAACAGAGAATGCAATCTTAGAAGTAGAGGGTGGTTTTAGAAGAGGTAGGGGTTGTATGAATCAGATTTTTACAGTTAGGCAGATATGCGAGAAATACTTAGCAAAAGGTAAGGAGGTGTATGTTGCATTTATGGAACTGGAGAAAGCGTATGATAGAGTTGATAGGGAAGCAAAGTGGAATGTGATGAGGTTATATGGAGTTGGTGGAAGGTTGTTGCAAGCAGTGAAAAGTTTCTACAAAGGTAGTAAAGCATGTGTTAGGATAGGAAATGAAGTGAGCGATTGGTTT
>NC_090757.1:7901717-7904085 GCF_036898095.1 Palaemon carinicauda
AGACATATAAAGAAGGAAAGGAAACAAGGAAAAGTAAAATTTTAAAAAGAGTTATAACATTAAAACATATTTCTTATATAAACTATAAAAACTTGAAAAAAAAAAAACAAGAGGAAGAGAAATAAGATAGAACAGTGTGCCCAAGTGTATCCTCAAGCAAGAGAACTCTAACCCAAGACAGTGGAGGGCCATGGTACAGAGGCTTTGGCACTACCCAAGATAGAGAACAATGGTGTGACTATGGAGTGTCCTTCTCCTAGAAGAGCTGCTTACCATAGCTAAAAAAGTCTTCTACACTTACCAAGAGGAAAGTGGCCATTGAACAATTACAGTGTAGTTAACCCCTTGGGAAAAGAAGAATTGTTTGGTAATCTCAGTGTCGTCAGGTAAGTAAGGACAGAGGAGAATATGGTTGTGTATGTTTAGTTTGAAAAAAAAATTCATATCAAGCTGTTTTATTTCTACAGCGAATTTACCATTATCCTATTATTTGGTTGATTAACAGATGATTGTACAAATAATCACAGGAAGGTACGAGCTATTGTACCAACCGTGTGTCACATAATTGTACATAATTCCTTTTGTATATATTATGCTTGTTATCTTCGCTCTTCCCTCGCACTAAAACGAACATGAAAATTCATGTCTGGTTTTCCTCTGTGACATTGTCACTTTTCTCGAAACATGTTATGTCCTGTTGCCTTGAGGTTTGTATATAAAGGAGAGTAGTTCTATAACAATATAACTCAGTTGATTGCTTCCTGCCTTTGAGTTCACAACCTTTCTCCCTGCTTCGTCACATTGGTGACCCCGGAGTGACACGCTCCTCCCGCCTCTCCCATCCCCCCTACACCTCTCACCGATACTATGACGCCGTCAACGCATACCTTCTGCAGCAGTACTCGCCGTCGCCAGCTGCCCGTATAGCAACGCCTTTTCAGCTCACTCAACAACCGTTGGGGGACCAAAGGGCTTCGCTCACTCTCGGGAAAATGACCAGTATCACTCGCCTGCAACCTGCCGCAGACGGCTCTACTTGTGATGTGAACCCACTTAATGACCTTCAAAAACCTCCATCAGCGCCTCCATGCGTGACGAAGAGGACACCTATTTAACTTCAACCGAAGCTGACGTGAATGCTGTAGGACATACACGCCTATGAATGCCGTAGGACATACACGCCTATGAATGCCGTAGGACATACACGCCTAATGAATGCCGTAGGACATACACGCCTATGAATGCCGTAGGACATACACGCCTATGAATGCCGTAAGACATACATGCCTATGAATGCCGTAGGCCTATGAATGCAGTAGGACACGCCTATGAATGCCGTAGGACACGCCTATGAATGCCGTAGGACCACCGCCTATGAATGCCGTAGGACACCACGCCTATGAATGCCGTAGGCCTATGAATGCCGTAGGACACATGCCAATGAATGCCGTAGGACACACTCGCCTACCCCGTGACGAGCCGGAAGCGGCAACACAGCTAACCATCATCCACCACTCGCTCGCACCCCAACCAATGACTTCTACAGCCACTCACTGCCGCTAATCGGCGCAGTTTTTACTTCTACCTCTCCAGATTCAGGGCACCTATTTAACATGTTCAGTATGTCATTTTTAGAAGGGGAGCCATGTACCAACCGTGTGTCACACAATTGTACATAATTCCTTTTGTATATATTATGCTTGTATCTTCGCTCTTCCCTCACACTAAAAACGAACATGAAAATTCATGTCTAGATTTCCTCTGTAACATTGTCACTTTCTCGAATATGTTATGTCCTGTTGCCTTGAGGTTTTGTATATAAAGGAGTGTGTTCTATAATATATAACTCAGTGATTGCTTCCTGCCTTTGAGTTCACAACCTTTCTCCCTGCTTCGTCACACTATACACAGACGACAAACGAATTGTAGAGGTAATCCTTGAAACATCTGATACAGAACAGGAGGAGGATTTTTTTTTTAAACTATTAGTGAACTAACCAAGGAGAAAAAAAAGAACTGTGTCGTGTTCAAAAACAGTGGAATAATAGAAGGGAACTTTGGAAAAGTGAAAAAAGCGATGTGGAAAATGAAGTTATTTTAGGGAAATGAGAAGAGAATTCATCTCATGTCATTCTAAGTCATCTTTGTGTATGCTTGAATTACCTCGTCAGAGGAGTTTCAATTAACTTCTTACACAAGCACGATATCATTTTTCCTACTTTCAAACCCTAACATCCAGTAAGCTTTCATCCCGCAACTCCAAAGCACCTTCGAGAAAATCCTCTCTCACTTAATACCACGTGAAGAAGAATCATAGTTGGAAAAAAAAATATCTTAGGTTTTACGAACATGAATTATTCAAGATTTA
>NC_090757.1:7904585-7924585 GCF_036898095.1 Palaemon carinicauda
TGGAGTCTCTGCGGATGGACTAAAAAGTCTTTGAGACATCAAAATCCTTGTAACTCTCTCTCTCTCTCTCTCTCTCTCTCTCTCTCTCTCTCTCCTCTCTCTCTCTTTCTGGTTCAATAATAAGTTAGATAAGATCATAAGAGCTCTCTAAATCGCTCTACCAAGGAGCAAATGGAGTCCTCTGCGGATGGACTAAAAAGTCTTTGAGACATCAAAATCCTTGTAACTCTCTCTCTCTCTCTCTCTCTCTCTCTCCTCTCTCTCTCTCCCTCTCTCTCTCTCTCCTCTCTCTTTCTGGTTCAACTAATAAGTTAGATAAGATCATAAGAGCTCTCTTAAATCGCTCTACCAAGGAGCAAATGGAGTCTCTGCGGATGGACTCTAAAAAGTCTTTGAGACATCAAAAATCCTTGTAACCTCTCTCTCTCTCTCTCTCTCTCTCTCTCTCTCTCTCTCTCTCTCTCTCTCTCTCTCTCTCTCTCTCTCTCTTTCTGGTTCAATAATAAGTTAGATAAGATCATTAAGAGCTCTCTAAATCGCTCTACCAAGGAGCAAATGGAGTCTCTGCGGATGGACTAAAAAGTCTTTGAGACATCAAAATCCTTGTAACTCTCTCCTCTCTCTCCTCTCCTCTCTCCTCTCTCTCTCTCTCTCATCTCTCTCTCTCTCTCTCTCCCTCTCTCTCTCTCTCTTCTGGTTCAATAATAAGTTAGATAAGATCATAAGAGCTCTCTAAATCGCTCTACCAAGGAGCAAATGGAGTCTCTGCGGATGGACTAAAAAAGTCTTTGAGACATCAAAATCCTTGTAACTCTCTCTCTCTCTCTCTCTCTCTCTCTCTCTCTCCTCTCTCTCCTCTCTCTCTCTCTCTCTACTACCTGTATCCAATAGTTAGATAAGGAGACACTTTTTTATGTTATTTTGATGTGTCCAAGGATCACACAAAACCGATAACTACTTTGCAAGCTTGAGTTGAATTTGCATTTCTTTTGGGGGAAAATCCCAAGTTCCAAAGATGTTCAGTAACTACCTAAAAAAACAAGCAACCTAAACCACGTGTGATATTGGTTGATTTTCAGGCGGTCCCTGGTCACCGTGGTTTAATTTTTTTTCTTCTATCAAATCGCGGTTTGGTTATGGATGGTTTGTTACTTCACTGAACAACCCCCCCCCCCCTCCCCCCGGCCATATTCCCTTTTATTGAATCGTAACAGCAGTAAGGAACCAATGTCCTTATTTTATTTCATGCTCATAAGCGATCAGTGGTTCTTAACCCTTTTTTCAGTGCATGCTCTCTTTTCAAATCAGCATAAAATTCTTTGCACCCCTGAAGTGTTGAAATACGAGAGAAAAAAAACGCGTAAAATGCTATGATATAAAAGTGGATCTGATGTGTATTAAATGAAAAATTGCTTCTAAGACAAATGCTGTATTACTGTTTTCACAGGAACAAAATAAACCTGCGAATGAAACGAAATATTTTTGTTTTAATTATTCATATTCATATGGTTAGGAACCGACCACACACCTCTTAAGGGACACAGGCACCTATGTTTAAGAAACATCGAGCGAAGTCAATCACAACTTTGTTGATACCATTGTCATGAATTGTGGCTACTTATTATTGCCGTCCGTCCATCTGCTATTTAGGTTTCGTTTTCCGGTTCAGCTTGTAAAGATTAAAAGCTATTTGTAAGTCATATATGACTCACCACATTTCGACAATTAAGAGTCCAATTATTGAAAATGATACCCCTAATTACGAAAACTGTTATTTTGGACAATTTTGACAAGGGAAATTTTAGTTTTGCAATAATATTGTAAACTTGCTGTAGAAAACCTATATATAACCGGAAAGAAATAAGCCCAATAATTTTGATCTTACAATTTTTCTTGGATGTTGGTTTGGTTTTTGAAATGCCGGCGACCACACAATTTGTTGGTTATCGATTCTTTGGACAATTAGTATGAATATCTAAAACCAGCCCAAGCCACATCTTTATCCTGGACTATACAGGTATGTGTTACCAAAAACAAATGTTACACGCCAAGTTTTGTTGTAACCGATGTTTTTATTAGTCATCATGTCTACAAACTAGCAATTGTAAAATTTAATTTTTCTAGACTGAGAAGACACTACAGGATATCCTAATCTAGTATAGGATTTGCATGTATGTCAAAACTTAGTTGAGTTACCAGCAATAGTTTTTTAAACATCGCCCTCATTTCAATTGGATGCATTTTATGCCATATTGCATGTAAAAAATAATAAATGAATAACAATTCGATTTATTTCATGGAAACATTGATATTTATTGTTATCAATAAGGGTATTACCATCATCATCATCACATCTCCATCACTTCACAAATGTTGATAAGCAAACCTCATCAAACCATACATTAAGGTCACTCAATTACCACCTCTCCACCATCATCTTTAACCACCACCTGATTATATCCCAACCCCATCCCCACATGTTCGAGGTTTAAAGGTCTCGTAGTTATGATAAGATCCTTCTGGTGGAAGTTTTTAGGACAATTAAAAAACTAAATACTAAGACGACAATATTTCATACATTTGTTCTCCAAGTGTTTACAATAATTTCATAACTACAAATAACGAAGTAAATATGCTAGACTGATTGAACATCGAGAGTAATGGATTTCTTGAGAGCTTACCTGGGGAATACCTATAAGGTGTTGGACATCAGGTCATGAAACATCAAACAAAATCATAATAATACGAATACTCAATGCTAAGGAAATATTTCCTTTTGCCTTGGGAAGGGTGAAGCCAGCTAGACTCGGACCTTTGAGCATTGAGCAATCGTCACCAGGGAAGGGGGTTCGCTTGGAAGTGATCGACTTGCCCAGATAATTTGATTGTTTCATTCATTCATTAGGAGTTTTCTGTCATCTTGATATCCAAGGTTACTGACGCCGAATCAGGTAATTTGAGTAAACAATGTGTTAATAGTATAATCTTTTATACCCTACATCCTATATACCATACCACCACTATAATAATACACCAATGAGCACTTTCATTGCATGTCATTTCACATATTTCATTTTCACCAATCTCTTCTGAAACAATATTAATTATGTTGACTGATGATGCAATTTAAATCTCCAACCTTAAACTCATATAATTGATATAGCAAATAATACTATATTCTCTAAGAGGGCCGGGCCAAGTAGCCCGTGCCAAAAGCTGACCCCAACCCCATCGAGCTACGTGGCTCATGATCGAAATAAAAGGAAAACACTGAAATCAACAACTAAACATTTAAACCTCATTACCTTGAAAAACTTGAACAAAATCCATTTAATAATTATTGGTTACCCCAATAGGTGCTATTTGAAACAGTGTGTATGTATGTGTGTGTGAGAGAGAGAGAGAGAGAGAGAGAGAGAGAGAGAGAGAGAGAGAGAGAGAGAGAGAGAGAGAGAGAGAGAGAGAGAATGTATAAATATACGCATTTATATGATGAATATCTTTTAGAGTTCTAACATTGAGATGCATTCATTTCTCGTCTTTGAAGCGCTTACATTACTGCTGAAGTTTTGACAGAGTCAACAGCTTTCTCATAGTCTATAAATGACACAATTACATGGATATGGTCAGTTGTTGAACACACGCATCTAAAGCCTGCCTGCTCTCTTGGTTAAGGCTCAGTCTTTCTATTTGTTGAAAATCTTTACGATATCTATAGGGAAACTACATAGTGATAGTGAAAAAATATCTGATTGAGAAACGATTTAGAAAGGGTGACCCCATCTCTCCTAAATTATTCACAGCATGTATAGAAGTTCTTTAGAAATTAAATTGGGAAAATATAAGAAATAACATAAATTGGAAATAATTTAGCAACTTAAGATTTGCAGATGACATAGTTCTTTTAGTGAATCATGGGAGGAATTGCAAAAGATAATAGAACATTTGAATAGAGAAAACAGAAATGTAGGACTGAAAATAAATGAGTAAAACTAAGATAATGTTCAAAGAAAATGCAGAGACAACTTATAAGGGTTACGGACGAACCTCTAAAGATTGCTAATGAATAAATGTACTTAGGACAGACAACACTTTAAATAAAGGTTATGATGGTGAAAATTTGATCAAATTTTCACCACCATAACCTTTATATTAAAGTGTAGTTCCTAAAGTCAATGTAGTCCTGAAGAAGGATCGCGAAGTGATCCGAAACACATGTCGATACCAAACAATAAATGGAGAAAAGTAAATATATTTCTGCTGTCTTCGATTTTGGACGCTGATGAGACGTTTTGTATTCATTATATATGTATGTATGCATGTACATAATATACATATATATATACATATATATATATATATATATATATATATATATATATATATATATATATATATATATGTATATATAATGTCTTTCCTCTAAAAAGGAATAAGTATCTAATCAGATGGTCCTCACAGTATTAACTTGAGCATCAGAAACTTGGAGCCTTACTAAAGGCCTTACAACATAAGCTGATTATAACTTAAAAGAGCTATAAAAAGAATGATGATAAGAATAACAATAAGAGACATAAATAGAGCAACATGGATACGAGAGCAAACTAAAGTAGAATATGTTCTAACATGTAAGAAAAAAGAATGGACATGGGCAGGACATATAATGAGAATGTCAGACAATAGATGAACATTAAGAATTGTAGAATGTGTCCCAAGAGATTGTAAAAGAAGCAGGGGAATGAAGAGAAGACGGACTTATAAAGTGGCATGTCTGGGGTCTTTGTTCTATAGTGGACCAGTCACAGCTGATGACCCACAAATGTACATATATATATATATATATATATATATATATATATATATATATATATATATATATATATACAGTATATATATATATATATATATATATATATTTATATATATATATTTACATATATATTTATATTTATATATATATATATATACACACACGTTTAATTGGGCTCCACAAGGTACTAGAAGAGTTGGAAGACCCAGACCTACATGGCTGAGGACTATAAAGCGTGAAGTAGATGATGAATGGAGATGTATTGAATTAAAAGCTCAAGATAGGGACGACTAATGAAATCTAACCCAGACTCTTTGCGTCAATAGGGGTAAGAGAAGATGATATATATATATATATATATATATATATATATATATATATATATATATATATATATATATATATATATATATATATATTTATATATATGTGTGTGTGTGTGTGTGTGAAATATATAAACCATTGGTAGAAACCTAACATATACATATAATAACATCCATCGCCTTCGAAAAAAATCTAGAAAGTAATAATTCCATTGGAATAATCGTGTGAATATTAAATCATTATTGATTATCTAAAATGAATTCTTCAGAAAAGTACTCGTGAAATGTGTTTTTCCGAGACGTATTTTCTGTCTCGAACGGCTTTGATATCGATTCGTACCGAAAATGGGTTGTTTCAAATCTCAAACCTGAAAAAATAAGTCAAAGCCTTCGGTTATTTCAATGTGGTTTGTTGAAAACGTTAATTACCCTTCGCCCGAGTTCGATCGCCGAGTGCGCTGCATGCGTTACTTAATAATGAAAGTAATAAATTATAGTATTAATCATCTTTTCCTCTTCCTATTCAGTCTCTTAACTTTTCCTTCAAATTGCAAATCCGAGCGTTGAACGACTTCAGAACTCAAATCCATAAATCAAATCATGTAGTTTATTATTATTATTATTATTATTATTATTATTATTATTATTATTATTATTATTATTATCATTATTATTACTATTATGATGATGATGATGATGATGATGATGATGAGTTACCAGGGTTTATTGAAAAGAAAGAAGAGTTTTTTCGCGAGTCCTAAATGGCTTCGGAAAAAAAAATCTTCACGGATCTCCGAATGGCTTCGGAAGAAAGGGCCATAGACTTAGCATGGAGTTCTGAATGACCCTAGAACAGAATCTCTGAACGGCTTCGGAAGAAAACTTTCCCAGATTTCAAAATGCCTTCAGAAGAAACAGCCGTAGACTTAGCATGGAGTTCTGAATGACCAGAACAGATTCTTCATGGAGCTCCCTGAACGCCACCTGAAGAGAATTTTCCGGGATCTTCAAAAGGCTTCTGAAGACGTAGCTGTAAACTTAGCATGGAGTTCTGAATGACTCCAGAATAGAATTTTCCCGGAGCAGTTCTGAACGGCTCCGCCCCAAGCTTCAATTGACTTCTGAAGACCTGATCTCGTTTTTCAAACTAAGCATGTAACGCAGTGAACATTGTTAATGGCTATTTTTGGAACAGGGAGCTAACTGTGAAAATTGTGTATTACTACTACAGGACCAACAGGAGACTCTTTGGAATACTTTCATCTACAGCTGGTTTTGGTGGTTGCTGCAGAAGTTGTCGAGCTTTGAAGAACATAATATAAGCGCCTTGAATGATCCTTTGATTGGGCTTTTGCAACGATGTCCTATAATTGGAGACTATTGTAACTAAGGAAATAAGGACGGACACAGAATGGTTCAAGTGAGCGGTGAGCGACGTGTGGTTTTTCAACAGGATAGTCCCAAATTCGACATTGAAGAAAGGACATATCCAGATCGTATTGGTAAATATATTGTGTTGCTCGTCGTTTACGTTAGCGTGATGACGTATGCGGAGAATGTTTATAGCATTCCTGTCTTTACCCATCGCCCTGATGGACAAAGACATGGATGCCATCGATTTCTCTGAGAAATCTAACGAACTGACGACACACAGCACCGAAATCTCTTTTGAAATCTAGAAGGAAACTGACGAACTAGGAAATAACACGATAAAATCTCGAAGGAAATTGACGAACTAAGGAAACTGGAAGATGAAATATCAAAGGAAACCGAAAAGCTGAAGAACTTGAAAAACTAGAACAGACAGAAAAGAACAGCAACGAAGAGCCTTTAAACGAACACGTAAAATAGCCTTTAATACTAGAGGTAATTCACCTTGAAATAAAGGTAAAAAAAAAAACCCTATTACGAGAAATAAGACACCTAAAAATAGTGGTAACAAACCCCTTAATGCTAGAAATAAGGCACCTCAACATAGAGGTTAAAAAACCTTAATGCTAGAAATAAGGCACATAAAAATAGAAGTAAAAAAGACCCTAATGCTACAAGTAATGGACTTCAAAATCGAGGTAAAAAAAAAAACCCTAACGCTATATATAAGGCTCCTAAAAATAGTCAAAGAGCCTCTAATGCTACAAGTAATGGACCTTAAAACCGAGGTCAAAAAGCCCCTAACGCTAAGTATAGGGCTCCTAGAAATAAAGGTAAAAAAGCTCCTAATGCTATAAATAAGGCACCTAAAAAGAGAGGTCAAAGAGCCTCTAATACTAGAAGTAATGCACCTCAAAATCGAGGTAAAAAAAAGCTCCTAATGCTATAAATAAGGAACCTAAAAAGAGAGGTTAGAGAGCCTCTAATGCTACAAGTAATGGACCTTAAAATCGAGGTCAAAAAGCCCCTAATGCTAAATATAGGGCTCCTAGAAATAGAGGTAAAAAAGCCCCTAATGCTATAAATAAGGCACCTAAAAAGAGAGGTCTAAGAGCCTCTAATGCTAGAAGTAATGCAGCTCAAAATCGAGGTAAAAAAGCCCCTAATGCTATAAATAAGGCCCCTAAAAATAGAGGTCAAAGAACCTCTAATGCTAGAAGTAATGCACCTAAAAATAGAGGTAAAAAAGGCCCTAATGCTATATATAAGGTACCTAAAGATAGAGGTAAAAAAACTCCTATTTTTGTAAATAATGCAACTAAAAATAGAGGTCAAAGAGCCTCTAATGCTAGAAGTAATGCAACTTAAAATCGAGGTCACAAAGCCACTAATGCTATATATAGGGCACTTAAAAATTGAGGTAAAAAAAACCCTAATGCTATAATTAAGGCACCTAAAAATAGAGGTCTTGAGGCTCTAATGATAGAAGTAATGCACCTCAAAGTCAAGGTCCAAAAGCCCCTAATGCTATATATAAGGCACCTAAAAATAAAGGTAAAAAAAGCCCCCTAATACTATAAATAAGGCACCTAAAAATGGAGGTCAAAGAGCCTCTAATACTACAATTAATGCACCTCAAAATCAAGGTAAAAGAGCCCCTAACGCTATATATGAGGCACCTAAAAATAGAGGTCAAAGAACCTCTAATGCTAGAAGTAATGCACCTCAAAATCGAGGTCAAAAAGCCCCTAATGCTATATATAAGCTCCTAAAAATAGAGGTAAAAAGCCCCTAATGCTATAAATAAGCCCCTCAAGCTAAAGTTATGGCACCTAAAAATAGAGGTAAAAAAATCCTAATGCTAGAGATAAGGCACCTCAAAATCAGAGGTCAAAAAGCCCCTAATGCTATAGATTAGGCTCCTAAAAATATAGGTAAAAAAGCTCCTAATGCTAGAGATAAGGCACCTCAACATAGAAGTAAAAATCCCCTAATGCTAGAGATAAGACACCTCAAAATGGAGGCCAAAAAGCCCCTAATGCTAGAGGTAAGACACCTCAAAATAGAGGCAAAATTCCCCTAATGCTAGAGGTAAGGCACCTCAAAATAGAGGTAAAAAAAGTCCCTAGTGCAAGATATAAGACACCTCAAAATAGAAGTAAAAAAGCCCCAATTGCTAGAGATGAGGCACCTAAAAATAGAGGTAAAAAAGACTCTAATGCTAGAGATAAGGCACCTTGAAATACAGCTAAAAAAAACCTCTAATGCTAGAGATTAGGTACCTTGAAATACAGGTAAAAAAACTCTAATGCTAGAGATAAGGCACCTCAAAATAGAGGTAAAAAAGTCCCTAGTGTTAGATATAAGACACCTCAAAATAGAAGTAAAAAAGCCCCAATTGCTAGAGATGAGGCACCTAAAAATAGAGGTAAAAAAGCTCCTAATGTTAGGGAGAAGGCACTTCAAAATATAGGTCAAAATGTCCCTAATGCTAGAGATAAGGCACCTCAAAATAATGTCAAAAAGCCCCTAATGCTAGAGGCTAGAGATAAGGCACCTCAGAATCAGAGGTCAAAAAGTCCCTAATGCTAGAGATAAAGCACCTAAAAAATAGAGATAATCTTCTTCTTCTTTGTCTGCATCTTTTCCCACTTTTATGTGGGGTCGATGTTTCTGGCCAGCGTCCTCCATCTACCTCTGTCCCACACTTCATCACCGCTTAATCCCTTTGATCGAAGGCCATAAAGCCCCTAAAGCTAAAGTTAAGGCACTTAAAAACAGAGGTAAAAAAAGATCCTAATGATAGAGATGAGGCACCACATAATATAGGTAAAAAAATCCCCTAATCCTAGAGATAAGGCACCTGGCACCTCAAAATCAGAGGCCAAAAAGTGCCTAATGCTTGAGATAAGGCACCTCAAAATAGAGGTAAAAAAAACCCTAATGTTAGAGATAAGGTACCTTAAAATAGAGATAAAAAAGCCCCTAATGCTAGAGGTAAGACACCTAAGCCCCTAAATCTAAAGTTAAGACAACTGAAAATAGAGGTAAAAAAGCTCCTAATGCTAGAGATAAGGCACCTCAACATAGATGAAAAAAATCCCCTAATGCTAGAGATAAGGCACCTCAAAATCAGAGGTTAAAAAGCCCCTAATGCTATAGATAAGGCACCTCAAAGCAAGAGGTCAAAAAGGCCCTAATGCTAGAGATAAGGCCCCTCAAAATAAGAGGTAAAAAGCCCCTAAAGCTAGAGATAAGGCACCTCAAAATAGGTAAAAAAAACCCTAATGCTAGAGATAAGGCACCTCGAAAGAGAGGTCATAAAGCCCCTAAAGCTAAAGTTAAGGCACCTAAAAATAGAGGTAAAAAACCCTAATGCTAGAGATAAGGCCCCTCAAAATATAGAAGTCATAAAGCTAAAGTTAAAGCACCTAAAATAGAGGTAAAAAAGCCCCTAATGCTAGAGATAAGGCACCTCAAAATAGAGGTCAAAGAACCTCAAATGCTAGAAGTAAGGCACCTCAAAATAAGAGGTCAAAAAGCCCTGATGCTAGAGGTAAGGATCCTCAAAATTCGGGCCACCAAAGCGGTGCTACAATTAAATACAGCATATACTTCAGGTATTTTTTATGAATGAAATGACCCCCGCTTCACCCAGGTGAGTGGCGAACTAAACAGCCAGCATACCTCCTCACCATGCAGGCTCCTGCTACTTAAAACCCGTCAGTGAGTCCCAGACCTTTCATATATAGCCATCCATGTCTGGACTCCGATAGATCGGACACAAATAAGATTGCAATTTGGCAAGTAAAATATATATATATATATATATATATATATATATATATATATATATATATATATATATATATATATATATATATTTATATATATATATATATATATATATATATATATATATATATATATGTGTGTGTGTGTGTGTATGACTAACACTCTTGACTTTAATTAATGTAAATATCAACCACAATGGCATTTAATATCGAATTTTATCTTTGGGAGTGAATATCCACTAGAAATTCATTTATGATAACAGCTTCTGGCTGGGCATAAATTCGAACCTATGCCTCTTAGCCGAAACCATGCTTGCAGAGACTGTAACCAACCATGCTATCAAGACAAATACAAGTTTAATACAAGTCTACCGTACATATTCCTATCGAATTCAGGAATCTATTCTTAGATTCGAAATAAACTCATCTCCACTATGATAGCTGATTAGTGTTTGCAACACGTTGTTATTGATATAGATTCATGATAAATAACCACGTGTTGCAAACTCACTTATCAGCTATCATAGTGGAGAAGGGTTGCTTTCAAGTCTAAGAACAGATTCCTGAATTCGACAGGAATATGTACGGTAGACTTGTAATAAACTTGTATATATATATATAATAAATATATATATATATATATATATATATATATATATATATATATATATATATATATATATATATATATGAAAGAGATAGAGGGGTCTTAACACTTATTCTTTTAAGAAATGCAATCGTTTTCGAGAATACTTATCAAAAAATATAATCATACCGATATATTTGAATTCCTTATTACATTTTTATATGGAACATCCTTAAATATTGTGGGAACTGACTATTCCAATTAATATACGTCGGAATGATAAATCCTTTGTTTGCATTATTCTAACAGCTGCTCTCTCTCTCTCTCTCTCTCTCTCTCTCTCTCTCTCTCTCTCTCTCTCTCTCTCTCTCTCTCTCTCTCTGTATATATATATATATATATATATATATATATATATATATATATATATATTACCTGTATCCAATATTCTATATTATTTGGATGTTCCCTAAGGATCACACAAGACTGCTAACCCTTTGCATGTTAGTGTTGGAATTGTATTTCTTTCGGGAGAAGATCCCATGTTCCAACAATGTTCAGCGGCCACCTAAAAACAATGTTAGAACGATATATGCCCGTTTTCATTGCGAGTTGGAATCATTGATATTAAATGTTATCAATGGGGGTATTACCATCATAATCACTTCATAAATGTTAATAAGCAAACCTCGTCAAGCAATAGATTAGGACCACCAATTGCCACCTCTCCACCATCATGTTTAACCCCCACCTCCTTATATCCTTCTACCCCCATCCCCACATGTTTGAGGTTTAAAGGTCTCACAGTTATGATGAGATCTTTCTGGTGGAAGTTCTTTAATAAATGAAAAACAAAATACTAAGATGACAATATTTCATACAGTTTGCTTTCCAGGTGTTTTAAAATAATATCAAAACTGTAAATAACGAAGTAAATATAAGGTGTTGGACATCAGGACATGAAACGACAAATAAAATCGTAATAATACGAATATTCAATGCTAAGGAAATATTTCCTTTTGCCTTGGGAAGGGTGAAGCCAGCTAGACTCAGACCTTTGAAAATTGAGCAATCGTCACCAGGGAAGGGGGTTCGCTTGGAAGTGAGCGACTTGCCCAGATAACTTTATTGATTGATTCATTTATTAGGAGTTTTCTGTCATCTTGATATCCAAGGTTACTGACGCCGAATCATGTAATTTGAGTAAACAATGTGTTAATAGTATAATCTTTTATACCCTACATCCTACTGTATATACCATACCGTCACTATAATAATACACCACTGAGCACTTTCATTGCATGTCATTTCACATATTTTATTTTCACCAATCACTTATGAAACAATATAAATCATGTTAAATGATTATGCATTTTAAATCTCCAACCTTAGACTAAAAGCTGACCCCAACCACACCGAGCTACGTGGCTCACGATCGAAATAAAAGGAAAACAAGGAAATCAACAAAAAAAAAAACTTTAAACCTCATTACCTTCGAAATTTTGAACAACGGCCACTTATTAATGATTGGTGAGTGACGCAATAGGTGTTATTTTAAACGATACATTATTAGCCCTTACATATAATACGTAGGCTACAGTGTGTATGTATGTGGAGAGAGAGAGAGAGAGAGAGAGAGAGAGAGAGAGAGAGAGGGGGGGGGGGAAATGCTTAAGAAAATGCAAACGAAGGATATTTCCATGTTACGAATATTAATATGAATAGTCATTTCCAATATCATTCAAGAAAATTTAATATAGAAATAGGATAGGAAAATC
This sequence comes from Palaemon carinicauda, assembly GCF_036898095.1. NCBI lineage: Eukaryota > Metazoa > Arthropoda > Malacostraca > Decapoda > Palaemonidae > Palaemon > Palaemon carinicauda. The sequence goes on from NC_090757.1 coordinate 7,917,248, forward strand.
CAAAGAAAAAGTTATGATAAAATCTTTTGATGAATTAGTTTCAAAATAATATTAGATTACATTTCTTAAAAGAATAAAAAAGTTCTCTCTCTTCATCACATTTCTTTGAGTGATATCGGTAATTTCCCTCCTCCTCACATTCGAACCATCCTAACGATGTCGCGGTTGTTTAACGCCAGTCACCTTTCAGGGCAAGAGGGGCATGATCTCTCCAAGTCTGGTCTGGCCAGACGACACCGGTTTTATCGCTGGGTGTACAAAGGCTATGGCACCACCGAAGAATAGAGAACAATGGTTTGATTTTGGAGTGTCCATCTCCTCGAAGAGCTGCTTACCATAGCTAAAGAGTCTTTTCTACCCTTACCATAAGGAAAGTGGCCACTGAACAATTACAGCACTGTAGTTACCTCTTGAGCGAGAAAGAATTGTTTGGTAATTTCAGTTTGTGTGTTTATACAGTATATATATATATATATATATATATATATATATATATATATATATATATATATATATATATATATATATATATATATACCTCAGACATGTCCTTAGTCATGAGTGGAGTTTGGCCATTTTCATAACCACGCTGGCCACTGCAGATTGGTGTTGGTGAGAAACTTTTGTCTGATCACTCTCAGGAAACAAACCTAGTATGGATGTCCCTAACTAGCACAGCTTTGCTGATCAAATCATAGTGATACACAAACCCTTTCACCACGTTAAGGCATCCCCTCTCAGAAAGGAACAATATATATATATATATATATATATATATATATATATATATATATGTGTGTGTGTGTGTGTGTGTGAGATATATTTTGCACATTTAGACCGGTTTTGCATATTCAAATAAGTCCTGGTATGTCACTGTCATGCCAGTTTCTCGGACCAGGGCTCGATTTCCAGGCCAACCAGAAGCTATTATCTTTGAGTTGATTCGCCCTTGGGCCTCTGACCTCGAGGTATAGAGAGAATCCAGATATTATGGTAGTATAAAGGTTAAAGGTGTCTGGTTTCAGTTCAAGTTCCATCAGAGATGATACTCACCAGAACGTCAGCCGGGCTAGCCCAAACCCCCACTGTGGTGCCCTACCACAGCAGTGGCCTCCCCAGTGAACAGCGTAAACTCACGGTCCCTTGTGGGGATCGATCTGCTGCCATGCGAATGCTAGGCAAATATATTATCCCAGTAATATATATATATATATATATATATATATATATATATGTGTGTGTGTGTGTGTGTGTGTAAATACACACAACACAAGCATAAATATATCAGCCTGCCAAAGCAGCGAACGAACTCAGCGGCGCAAATTTCACTCTAGAACATCAAATTTCATGGCTTAATTTCTGGAGGCGTCTCGATTGAACGTCGACCCCGAGTAATCGAATTATGAATATCTTAGAGAGAGGTTTCGGGTTACGCCTTTGCATCTCGGGGAAGACTCATCTCTCGGAGCCTTCTCATTTCAGTTGCATCTTTCCAATATGTTACGTCGGTTTCATAATAGCCTCAATGAAGAGCATTCGGGTTGTACAATACTTCGCCGAAGCGCTGTGTCTTTACTAAATCGAAAGTACTATTTTAATGGTGTTACTATTCTTGAAATGTTTAATTTTAACTATTCATTACTTCTTTTGTTTATATATTTCCTTTTCTCACTGAGCTATTTTTCTTTGTTGGAGCCCTTGGGCTTATAGCATCATGCTTTTCCAACTATGGTTGTAGATTGACTAATAATAATAATAATAATAATAATAATAATAATAATAATAACAATAATAATCATCATCATCATCAACATCATAATCATTATAATCATAATAATAATAATTAATAATAATAAATAATAATAATAATTAACAATAATTAATAATAATAATAATAATAATAATAATAATAATAATAATCTTTCCAATAAGTAACGTTGGTTACATAATAGAGGCAACGAATAGTACAATACTTTGTTAAAACGCTGATTTATCTAAATTGAAATACCAATAGTAATTTAATAATGACATTCTTAAATAAAACCATTATCTTATTCATTGATGATCAAAATGATGTTGTTCGAAGACTCTACATGATTACAAAGATTTATGTAAGAAAATGTTGTATCTATGTTGTTACTTAGGATTTATTCATATTTGATTAGAAAATTGAGAGTTAAGAGGAAAATAAGTCTCGCTTGTAGTGATTAGCTTTGACTGGTCGTCTTCACTACATAGAAGGTTTAAGCTTATACAGTAATACTGAAAGAGCATTAGACCAAAGTACCAGCTTACTGGCTAGTAGAGTGGTAACGTGTTTGCCTAGCATTCGCATGGCAGCAGATCGATCCCAGCTCAGGACCGTGAGTTTAACGCTGTGGTTGGGCACCACGGCTGACGTTCTGGTGAGTATTGGTTCTGATGAAAATGGAACTTTAAAGTGATATTCTGCCCAAAAGAGGATTGAAAGGTAGATTTATTGATAGAATGAGCAATATCTTCTATTAAAAAAAAAAAAAAAACTATAAACAATTCTCACTAATGTTTCCAAAATCTTTAAATTCATGAACCCAATAAAACAATCCTAATTCATCAAATAATTTTCCAAATGCATACTTAAAAACATATTTGAAATTACTTCCGAAAATTAATAAATAATCTTATTCAAACAAAAAATTATCTAAACATATTTTGAGACAATAGATACTTGCGTATGCCTTTACTCGTACATGCAGAGATAGATCATATAAGAGAATTAAAGTCTTCATTTGAATATCCTTTATAAATCCAATAAATTACATTATAAAACCAAAAATTGTCGAAACATAATTTGAAACAACATATACTCGACAATGCCTTTACTCGTACAGGCGAAGAGCTAAATCATATAAGAGAATTATAGCCTTCATTCTAATGTCCTTAACAGGTTATTCATTCGACAACCCTAGACTCCATCTGACCATTACATAATTAATTAATTAATGAGTTGACAGCATAATTACTGTTTACCGGAAAGGGTGACGCCCTTCCCCCACCCCCCTCTCCTGTAAACATCATTCCGTAGCACATTTCGGTCTTGTTATGTACTTACAGTAATAACTCCAACGTGACCTTTGATTAATCGTGTCATAAAGAATGCAGACATCAATTAGCACGGGAAATTGAATTCATACGATATGATTTACAAGCAAGGAGGGAAAAGGCAGATATCGTATTACTCCACCAATTGCTTGTTAAAGGATACAGTCATCTTCCAGTCCATTCTCTTGTTTATTGCTTTCATGATTGCCTTTGTGGCTTTCGTTTTTTTGTGCGTTTAGTTATTTTAATCTTTATCGGAAATATAATGATTTTAGTTATACAAATTTTATGAAAATTAACTCTTGTTTTAATGTAGGTCTTCCTGATGCAGTCATTTTAATGTGTATTTATTCACGCTTATTTTTAGAAAGCTTGTAACGTTCTGCTTTTTCAACTATGGTTGAAAGCTGACTTACAACAACAAGAACAAGAAAAATAATAATAATAATAATAATAATAATAATAATAATGATAATTATCAACAACAACGACAATAATAATAATAATTAACAACAACAACGGCAGTATCAATAATATTAATAATCTACAAAACAAGAATAATAATAATAATAATAATAATAATAATAATTAACAACAACAACAATAATAATAAAAATAATAATTAACAACAACAACAACAACAACAACAACAATAATAATAATAATAATAATAATAATAATTAACAACGACAATAATACTAATATTGATAATCAACAACAACAACAACAATAATAATAATAATAATAATAATAATAAGGTAAATATACTTATATGTAAATATCTGTGGTTATTACCCGACGGCAGAAATAACTGTTCTATGCTTATCTCTCTTTTCACTAATATTTGAAGGAAAAAAAAATCATTGAACGGCAATGCTAACCTCGGCATAAACATAATTAAAATTTCATATATTTTCCTTGGTATAATGACTCCTAACATCCAGAATAAGAGATCATTTAAATCGACAATACATCAAGATGATAGAATATTAATTATATATTCTGCAACCCTAACATTCTTGATGATTTTAAAAATATCTTTTTCATGTAATCTTATGCAAAGCTTTGCGGCAATGCAGACCAAAACTATTATTATTATTATTATTATTATTATTATTATTATTATTATTATTATTACTATTATTATTATTATTATTATTATTATTAGCCAAGCTATAACCCTAGTTGGAAAAGCAAGATGCTATAAGCCCAAGGGCTCCAACAGGGAAAAATAGCCCAGTGAGGAAAAGAAATAAGGAAATAAATAAATGATGAGAACAAATTAACAATAAATCATTCTAAAAACAGTAACAACATCAAAACAGATATGTCATATATAAACTATAAAAAGACTTATGTCAGCCTGTTTAGCATAAAAACATTTGAACTTTTGAAGTTCTACTGATTCAACTACCCGATTAGGAAGATCATTCCACAACTTTGTCACAGCTGGAATAAAACTTCTAGAATACTGTGTTATTGAGCCTCATGATGGAGAAGGAATGGCTATTAGGATTAAATGGCTGCATAGTATTACGTCTACATGATTGCCAAGAAGCCATATTTTGGACAATATATTTTAAAAAAGAAGCTTTCACATGAACTCTGTCACTTCTAGTTATATTGTTTTAAATACGATTTTAAGTGGCCCTAATTTTCTACTTATTATTTCTTAAAATATTCCTACTTGGACGAGAGAAGGGTCCCAATTAAACATACTCAAATCCTTCAAAACAAAAGATGCTTTGCACCAAATGAGGTTCGAATTGATCAAGTCGTTCTGGAGAAGTCAAAACTGTGAATAGTTTAAATCATACATACATTTAACATGCACACATACATACATACATACATTTAACAAAACTAATAGGTCACTAGTGATAAAAAAATATCTAGATACTTTTGGTACTTGCCCTAATTTCTATAATTTGAAAAAGAAAAAATAGTAAATTACCTCCATCAGAAAAACTTCAGTTAAACGCCCATGTTTCTAAAGGAATGACAGAAGAGTTTCAGGATCTAATGATACGAAAGATGTCCGGTCTTGATTTTCTTGCGAATAATGCAAACTATACGAATTAGGATGAGATCAACACACAATGAATTTCTCCAATAAATTTGGCACATTTTTTCAGAATTAAATTTAGTGTTTTTTTTTTTTTTTTTTTTTTGAAGGGGTAGAAATCATCATAACGAATATTCTTCACTAGGGGCTATTTGCAGAATTAAAGTTTTGATTAACACAGCCATGCACACATAAAGGACCACACATTATATATATATATATATATATATACACACACACACATATATATATATATATATATACATACATACATTTAATCTTCTGGATGGGGTTATCCAAAAGTGGTGAAAGAGTCTGCGTACCGCAATGATTGGCAAAGCTGTACTAGTCATTGCCACCCATACTATGTTGGTTTGCAGTGAGCGATCAGACAAAAGTTTCCCACTATCACCAATCTGCAGTGGTCAGCTTGGTGACGAAAACTGGCAAACCCCAGACATTAATAAGGACATGTCTGAGGCGTTTTTCCTGCAGTGGATTACAAACAACTGCATTTGTTGTATGTATGTGTGTGTATATATATATATATATATATACATACATATATATATATATATATATATATGGTATTCCTTTGGGACACCGCTTCTCTCTGATGCAATTTCATTGAATGGAATTGCCTTAGTAGCGTCAATGTGTTTCCTAAAAGAATTCTCGTATTTTCGTAGCAAACACATTGACGCTACTAAAGCAATAACCTTCAATATGAGAGAGAGAGAGAGAGAGAGAGAGAGAGAGAGAGAGAGAGAGACTGCTAGACCGCTCTGCTAATAGGCCTTCTTTGGAAGGAATCTTAGAACTTAGGCCTTACTGGTCAAGACTTCTGCAACTTAACCATTACCTTAGGCTTCACAAGTTTGCCCGATTGGTATGCCACTGAGATCTCTGCAAACCACGTCACAGAAGACAGATCCTCCTACTACCTTAGAAGATGGTTAACGTCCCTAAATGATTATAACGGTGACGCCCTCAATATAGGACTATAATTAACATACAAGAATATTAGGGAAATCTGAGTGTAGAAAGTAGGTTATGGATCCCATAGATATACACACACACACACACACACACACACACAGAGAGAGAGAGAGAGAGAGAGAGTGTCTGTTCCAAGGAGTTACAAGGATTTTGGATGTCTCATAGACCTTTTAGTTCATCCGCGGAGACTCCATTTGCTCATGGGTAGAGGCAAATTAGTTTAAAAGTTTAGAGTTTTTATGTTCTTGTCTAACTTATTAGAGAGAGAGAGAGAGAGAGAGAGAGAGAGAGAGAGAGAGAGTTACAAGGATTTTGGATGTCTCATAGACCTTTTAGTCAATCCGCGGAGACTACATGCTATTGGATAGAGCGAATTAGTTTAAAAGTTTAGAGAGTTTTTATGATCTTGTCTGGAGAGAGAGAGAGAGAGAGAGAGAGAGAGAGAGAGAGAGAGAGAGTTACGAGGATTTTGGATGTCTCAAAGACATTTTCGTCAATCCGCGGAGACTCCATTTGCTCTTGGGTAAAGCGAATTAGTTTAAACGTTTAAAAAGTTTTTATGGTGTTGTCTAACTTATTCGAGAGAGAGAGAGAGAGAGAGAGAGAGAGAGAGAGAGAGAGAGAGAGTTACTAGGATTTTGGATGTCTCAAAGACATTTCAGTCAATCCGCGGAGACTCCATTTGCTCTTGGGTAGAGTGAATAAGTTTAAAAGTTTATAGTTTTTATGATCCCTTCTAACTTGAACTAGTGAGAGAGAGAGAGAGAGAGAGAGAGAGAGAGAGAGAGAGAGATAAGGGGGAAGTGAATGATTTGGTCATGTAAACAGCTGGGGACCTACAGAGCAGAAAGAGAATTACAACCCATTTAGCGGTGATACTACATTAGTCCATATGTATGTTGGTGTTTGTGTTTCCCCGTAATATTCTCATAATATTTTGCTTGCACATAAATATTTCCTGTTTTCATGTATACTAATACAGTAATACAGGATACATACGTTGTGCAGATACCATGAACAGTAGAAGTAGCAATACTGTAGAATGACCTATTTTCTATCGCCAATGTACAATATAAATTCTTTATTACTAGTTTCAATATTGAATGTATTTCGCCAGCGGCATTATTGTAGTCTGTCAGTAATCTATCTATCGTCGATTTCAATGACGTTCTCTGCAAGTTTCAGAATTGGAG
>NC_090757.1:7934585-7942085 GCF_036898095.1 Palaemon carinicauda
ATATATATACTGTATATAAAATGGTCAGAACTTGTGATCACAAAAAAAAAAGTTGACTTTGACATTGATTATTGTAAAGTTTAGTATAACTGAATAAATTTCCTATTACCAAGTAATTTTATCTTCAAAGAGTTTGCTGATAAAATAATGTTATTTTTTCATTAGTAAATAATTACTAACCGTTTTGTCAATAAAACTCCCAAAGTAATACAAGAATTAATATTTCTCTTCTTTATAAATTTTATATCTTTTTTATATATTTTTTATATCTAATTCAATGTTGTTACTGTTCTTAAAATACTTTATTTTGATTGTTTATTACTTCTCTTGTGTTTTGTTTATTTCCTAGTTTCCTTTCCTCACTGGGCTATTTTTCCTCTGTTGGGGCCTTGGGCTTATAGCATCTTGCTTTCCAAACCTGAGTTATAGCTAAGCTTGTAATAATAAAAATAATAATAATAATAATAATAATAATAATAATCACAATAGTAGTAGTAATAATAATAATAATAACAATAATAATAATAATAATAAAAACAATAATAATATCAATAACAATAATAATAATAATAATAATAATAATAATAAAAACAACAACAACAATAATAATAATAATAATAATAATAAAAACAACAATAATAATAATAATAACAAGAATAATAATAATAATAATAATAATAATAATAATAATACCAATAATAATAATAATAATAATAATACAATAATAATAATAATAATAATAATAATAATAATAATAATTATAATAATTATATCAATAATCATAATAATTATTATAACAACAATAATAATAATAATAATAATAATAATAATAATAATAATTACCTAAACTTCGCCGTCCAGAACCTGGGCCAGAGTCACAAACTGAAATCACATTCGGAATTATTGTTGCATCCGATGCACGGCCAGCGATCTCTTTAATCTGATCAATTTACTCCGAATCCTCAACCATTATTATTAGCTTAGCCTTTAATATCTAACGCGTTCGTTAACATGCTAACAGCTTAAACCGTCTTGTGTCGTTGGCCTTGGTTGTGGGGCGTTATCTTTCGTCATCTGAACGGAGATACTTGCGAATTTTTCTTTTTTTTTTATCTTATTATTATTATTATTATTATTATTATTATTATTATTATTATTATATTATTATTATTATTATTATTATTATTCTTATTATTATTATCATTATTATTATTAATTATTATTATTATTACTTGCTAAGTTACAACCCTAGGTGGAAAAGCAGCATGCTGTAAGCCCAGGGGCTCCAACAGGGAAAATAGCCCAGTGAGGAAAGGAAACAAGGAAAAATAAAATATTTCAAGAACAGTAACAACATTAAAATAAATATTTCCTATATAAACTATGAAAGCTTTAACAAAACAAGAGGAAGAGAAATTGAATAGAATAGTATGCCCGAGTGTACCCTCAAGCAAGAGAACTCTAACCTATCTGTGAGAGAGTAATTGTTTGCACTGTGCCCGTAATATGTTTTTGAGTCCTATAGCTAGGTCAATAATGAAAATTTTATTTCTATTTTAAAAATTTTGATTATAATTTTAGTGATTTTAATAAATATAATTTTAATGATTGTATTAATGATAATTCTAATGATTTTAATCATCGTAATAATTCTAATGATTTTAATCCTAATGATAATTGTATTGATTTTAATAAGTCATATTAATTCAAGTGATTTTAATAATAAAAATAATTGTTATGATTTTAACAATGATATTAATTCTAGTGATCTTAATAATAATAATAATAATAATAATAATAATAATAATAATAATAATAATAATAACTGTAATGATTTTAATAATCATATTAATTTTAATGATTTTAAAAATAACAATAATTCTAAGGATTTTAATAATCACATTAATTCTAATGATTTTGATAATAATAATTGTAATGATTTTAATAATCACATTAATCTAATGATTTTAATATTAATAATTGTAATGATTTTAATAATAACAATAATTATAAGAATCTTAATAATAACTCTAGTGTGCTTATAACAATAATAATTTTAATTATCTTAAGAAATATCATGCCAAAAATATTCTTTGACTTTTATCAATTACAACTTAAAGACATAACATGACTAGAGAGGTACTCAGTAGCGCTCATACCTCCGCCGCGGCAGCTTATTTCTCGACCTTGACCTTTGACCTTAACATGTATTAATTGGCGTGGATTTTCATACACTCAAATATAGTTTGAAGTCTATGTGACAACGATGTCCAAACTTATGGCTGACTACGTGAAATGGACATTTTGCTTGGCCGTGACCTTGACCTTCCAAATTTTGATCATTCCCAGCTTTTTACATAATAGTTAATTCCTGAAAATTTCATTACTCTACGATTAGAATTGTGGTCAGGAAGCTGTTCACAAGCACACACACAAACAAACAAACACACAAACAGAGGCGAAAACATAACCTCCTTCCAACTCCGTTGGCGGAGAAAAAGATAAAATATCAATAAGTATTTATCTTTATTTGGCTTAATCAATAAAAAATAAGTACTGGAAAAAGTTCAATTGATTAATTCCATTCACTGATTTTTGTTTCTTTGAATTTTATCTCTCAACGACATCAATTGCCGATTTAATAATAGCTCAAATTTGAGTGGAGATACCTTAACGCGGTCAAATTGATTGATTGATTGATTGTTTTGAGGTTTTCTGGCATCCTGACATCTAAGGTCATTGACGCCGTAACGTGGTGAAAAGGTTTGAGTATCGCCATGATCAGCAAAACATCACTAGTCAGGGCCACCCATGCTAGGTAAGTTAGCTGTGAGTGATTAAAATCTCCCACCATCACCGAGCCGATCGGCCAGCATCCTAATGAAAACTGGCCAAACGCCAGACACAAAATTGACATGTCTGAGGCCATTGTCCTGAATTTGTTGTTCTTGATGTTGTTGTAAGTTCGCCAACTCGTCCATTCCATGGACAATAATTCAACTTAACTGATTGTAAAAATCACAGGAAACTTCGCAGCTTTAAATGGCAAAATAAGTTTGCCCAAATCTTTCCGCATCTATTGAATCTAATCTTCATTTCCCTCTTCCGACATTCGTCCCCGCCCCCATTTCTCCCTCTGCAGGACTGGGGAGGGGGGGGGGGGTGTTTCTCTCTCCCTTACCTCCAGGATGTACCTGCCTCTCGGGGTCTGTCATCAGCTCAGGGGGAAAATCTCTGGATTCCTTTCGTTTTCCTGTGGATTTGGAGCTTCGGCTGGACAGTTACCTTTTCTTTTCATCTTCTAAGATGGTGGTCGTTCTTTCTTTCTTTCTTTTTTTTTCTTTTTTTTTGATAAAACAGATCTATATGTAAAGACTAATTTATGAAGAACTGTGTATAACTTCCTCTCTAGGTTGCTTTATATCCTCTAGGTATATGTATGCATTAATATATATATATATATATATATATATATATATATATATATATATATATACTTATATATAAATGAGTGTGTGTATATATATATATATATAAATAAATGTATATATATATATATACACACACACACACACACATATATATATATATATATATATATATATATATATATATATATATTACTGAGACGATAGGAAAAGTTGAGAAACTTGATTGGAATTAGCAGTTTTGTCTCATAATTACCATGATCAGACTATCAATGGAAAAAAACATCGTACAGTATAGAGAAAAAATTGGGGTCCCTGTAGGGTCAGTTTCTTGTTCATCCCGAAACTCTGATTTAGGAAAAGAGAATAATACAAAATGGCTAGAAAACAGACCAAGGCTTAGATCTAAATCAAAACTTTGGGTTGCAGGTAATTAAAAAGGATTCATATATGTTAGATATTTTAGATATATTTTATATATTATATATATAGTCATTATTATGGATTACTGTCTAGGCATTATCCAAACCAATTCTATAACCCGAGTTAAGCCAAAGCATTATTGGGTTAACTCAGGTTTTGTAATCTGAGTTAAGCCAAAGCATTATTGGCTGAGTTAAGCCAAAGCAAGCTAAAACATTATTGGCTTAACTCAAGTTATAGAGTCTGAGTTAAGCCAAAGCAAGCTAAAACATTATTGGCTTGACTCAGGTTATAGAGTTTGAGTTAAGCCAAAGCAAGCTAAAACATTATTGGCTTAACTCAGGTTATAGAGTTTGAGTTAAGCCAAAGCAAGCTAAAACATTATTGGCTTAACTCAGGTTATAGAGTTTGAGTTAAGCCAAAGCAAGCTAAAACATTATTGGCTTAACTCAGGTTATAGAGTTTGAGTTAATCCAAAGCAAGCTAAAACATTATTGGCTTAACTCAGGTTATAGAGTCCGGTGAGACAGCAATCCTTACTGTTGACTTTACCCTAAAATAAATATTCTGGACTCATTTTAAATTATCTGTTCCCAAGGTCATAATTTAAAGCTAAGCCTTAAATCTGTTCTCCAGTAAAACCGTATTCTTCTTCATTCTTAAATTCAACTTATACAGAAACTAACCCCAAAGTGATCCACCTTTTTTCCTGTATAAATGAGATATTTTTGTATTTTCAATCTCATTGAGTCTTATGGTGCTAATTATAAGAATAAACTATCAACTGCAATATATATATATATATATATATATATATATATATATATATATGTGTGTGTGTGTGTGTGTGTGTGTGTGTTTGAGTGTGTGTAGACACTGTGTGTGCGTGTATATGTATTATGCAAAATGTCACGAACTAAATAAGTTCAATGCTCATGTGCAATATCATACATTCCTGTCTGAAAGAAACATATCAAATGATTTGGAACATGGTAAAGGTTTCAGATCACCCATGAATGGCAAAGGCCAGGGGCAGGACAATGCCCAAGAGACAGGACAATGCCCTGGAGACAGGACATTACCCTGGAGACAGGACAATGCCCTAGAGACAGGACAATGCCCTGGAGACAGGACAATGCCCTAGAGACAGGACAATACCCTGGAGACAGGACATTGCCCTGGAGACAGGACAATGCCCTAAAGACAGGACATTGCCCTGGGGACAGGACAATGCCCTGGAGACAGGACAATGCCCTGGAGACAGAACAATGCCCTTGAGAAAGGACAATGCCCTGGAGTCAGGACAATGCCCTGGAGACAGGACATTCCCCTGGAGACAGGACAATGCCCTGGAGACAGGATAATGCCCTGGGACAGGACAGTGCCCTGGAGACAGGATAATGCCCAGGAGACAGAATAATGCCCTGGAGACAAGACAATGCCCTGGAGACAGGACAGTGCCCTGGAGACAAAACAATGCCCTGGAGACAGAACAATGCCCTGGAGACAGGACAGTGCCCTGGAGACAGGACAATGCCCTGGAGACAGAACAATGCCCTTGAGAAAGGACAATGCCCTGGAGTCAGGACAATGCCCTGGAGACAGGACATTCCCCTGGAGACAGGACAATGCCCTGGAGACAGGATAATGCCCTGGGACAGGACAGTGCCCTGGAGACAGGATAATGCCCAGGAGACAGAATAATGCCCTGGAGACAAGACAATGCCCTGGAGACAGGACAGGGCCCTGGAGACAGGACAATGCTCTGGAGACAGGATAATGTTCTAAAAACTTACTACACATACTCTACATATGATTAGAGACCCTCCCCATCAAACTAGGACCAGGGAGGGTCAGGCATTGGCTGCTGATGACTCAGCATCTAGATCTATAGGCTTCCCCCAAAACTCCCCTTCCCTAACTCTCAAGGATGGGGAGGTGAAAGACAATGCTAGAAACTTTAGAGCTTGAGAGAGAAACTCGAACTCCAGTCCAGCAGAATGCCAGGTCGGGACTTTTCCAATAGGCTATCAAATGGCTAATCACCAAACTGTGTTGCATGGGGACAATATTGTAGATCCAGATGTTTGATATTTGCTACTAGGACGAGAGAGTGAAAGCTTCATATAACCTGAAGTTCTAAGTAACAATGGATAGAATAAATTATGTGGGACAAAACAAAGTATTAACATTACAATAAAGTAGAAGTGAATCCAAGTTGGAACTAAGAGCTGGATAACTACACAATATATCAAATAAGAAGTTTTTGATTAAATTTCGCCAAGAGTGTACGAAGAACCTCCCAAGATAAGAGAATATCGCTACATATAAGGACAGATAAATCCCACATAAATCGGAAGATGCTCAAAGGAGAAGTACACCCAGGATTTCCTACAAGGGCAAAGATCAATGGACAGGCAACCCAACGCTATTTTCTATCCCAGCCATAAGAAAACAAGAAAAAAGGATACGAATAGAAATTGGGGCTTATCCTCTAAGGACAATACCCACATTCCTAAAGCGATAATTTCCCATGATATGCTAATAGATATTTTCAAGCATGATAATATACATGTTCTTTAGTATTTTTCTGGAGGTGAAAAATGTATAAATTATTATTATTATTATTATTATTATTATTATTATTATTATCATTATTATTAGCTAAGCTACAACCCTAGTTGGAAAAGCAAGATACTATAAGCCCAAGGGCTCCAACTGGAAAAAATTGCCCAGTGAGGAAAGGAGATAAGGAAATAAATAAACGATATAAGAAGTAATGAACAATTAAAACAAAATATTTTAAAAACATTAACATTAAATCAGATACTTCATATATAAACTATAAAAGAACTTATGTCAGCCTGTTCAACATAAAACATTTGCTGCAAGTTTGAACTTTTGAAGTTCTACTGATTCAACTACCAGCTTAGGAAGATCATTCCACAACCTTTTCTGGAATGTAAGAAACTAACCAGGATTTGATTGTTCCAAAATAACAATGAAATAAAGAAGTCACATAAAATGTGCTCTTTACAAAGGCAATAATTGCCTCCAGCTCTGAATGGCATGGTGCAATATCTTTACTCTGAGGAAAGGCAACAATAGTGATGTAAGCAAGTAAATCAGAACAATGTGTCCGGATTGCCTTTGAAGTTTAAAGGCCGCTCGTGAATGGCAGAGGTAAGGGACATTGACATTGCCCTATCAAGCAGGACAATGTCCTAAACTACTGATACTGGCATTATACATATGATCAGCGCCCAAGACCCCTCTCCACACAAGCTTCGACCAAGAAGGGCAAGGCAATGGCAGCTGATGACTCGGCAGATAGACCTATAGGCTCCACTATACCTCATATCCTTAGCTCGCATGGATAGTGAGGTTGCAGCGACCAAAGGAACTAACGACTTTCAGCATTAGCCACCACAACCCAGTTCAGTGTTTTGACGATTTTCCAGATTTATAATTGGGGCAGATTTGTTCAAATAAAAAGTGAGCTTTCTCTTATCAAACCATTTTCAGAATTGTTTCGGCCTTTTCACGCACTAACATTGAACATCAACTTACAAATAATGATGATTATTATTATTAGCTAAGCTACAACCCTAGTTGGAAAAGCAGGATGATATAAGCCCAAGGGCTCCAA
>NC_090757.1:7947085-7954585 GCF_036898095.1 Palaemon carinicauda
GAGCTGCTTACCATAGCTAAAGAGTCTCTTCTACCCTTACCAAGAGGAAAATAGCTACTAAACAATTAAAGTACAGTAGTTAACCACTTGAGTCAAGAAGAATTGTTTGGTAATCAGTGTTGGCAAGTGTATGAGGACAGGAGAATCTGTAGAGAATATGCCAGACTATTCGGTGTATGTGTAGGCAAAGTGAAAGTGAACCGTAACGAGAGAGAAGGAGCCACTGTCAGGACAGTTAAAGGATCCCCTATCTCTCTAGCAGTAGTATCTCAACGGGTTGCTGGTGCCCTGGCCAAGCTACTACCTATAATAATAATAATATTATTATTATTATTACTAGCTAAGCTACAGCCCTAGTTGGAAAAGCAAGAAGCTATAAGCCATAAGGCTCCAACAGGGAAAAATAGCCCAGTGAGGAAATGAAATAAGGAAATAAACGATATGAGAAATAATGAACAATAAAAATAAAATATTTTAAAAATAATAACAACATCAAAACACATATTTCATATATAAACTATAAAAAGTCTGATTAAATACATTTAAAGATTTGTAAATACTTACTTATTTAAAAGTATGAATTTTAAGACATTTAACGTGGTATTCTAAAACTTGAATATCCAACTATAATTTGAAATGACCTAATTTATGAGGTGAAATTTTATTCAATATGAGTCGTAACTCCTTTTGATATTAAGAAAAAAAAACATATTTCATAGGACTATCGAATGAACTTCTGTAATTATTTCCTAATTTTTTATTCATAAAATTAAATGAATCCAATTAATTATTAAATATGAAAACTGCAATCAGTTGCTATCATCATCGCTTGATTGAAATATAATGTATCACAGAATTCCTAGTTTAATATTAATTTGCAGCAAGTGTGCATGTAAAGAGAGAGAGAGAGAGAGAGAGAGAGAGAGAGAGAGAGAGAGAGAGATAATAATAATAATAATAATAATAATGGGTATAATACTTAAACAGTAAAATAATAATAATAATAATAATAATAATAATAATAATAATAATAATAATAATAATAACAACAATGGGTATAATACTTAAATTGTAAAATAATATACCAATACTTTCCAAGAATACCAACCCATTACGTCGATCCTAGTCAAAGAACAACAAATCCGTTCACCTATCCTTAACCCATCCTTCTCCTCCTCCTCCTCCTCCTTCTCCCCCCTCCCCCCACGCTGTTTCCACTTAAAGTAAGAGATCTTGCTCGACAAAGATTAGCCCGTGGCCCTCCAGCAACTTGTGCAGAAAGAATTCGTTCCAGTGGGTGATTATGCGGAGCCACGAAGTTACCCTCAGAACCTCAATACCTCCAGCTCTGATCCCACATTGATCTCTCAAGGAGGGGAGAGACGGTACGATGCTCCACCTCCACAGATGGTAGAGGAAGAAGAAGAAGAAGAAAAGAAGAATTAGAAGAGGAAGGCGAATCAAATGGAGAAAGGAGAGACACAGGCAGAGAGATGGAAGAGGAGACGGAGCTTGCTTAGTGTAATGTAACCTCAATTATTTGAATATTTATTATTTTGCTATGAGCTTTTTTCTTATCTCATCTTGTTCGTATGATCAATGGATCAATCTAACATCCTGGCTATGAATTTTTAAGAGCTCTTGAAAATAAAATGTTAAAATTAGACGAATATATAACACTTCTAGCGACATCTCGTCTAGAATGCAGACGCGCTTGGTGATTAGTATCTCATATATATATATATATATATATATATATATATATATATATATATATATATATATATATATATATATATATATATATATATATATATATATTTATATATATATATATATACATATACATATATATTATTACTTGCTATGCTACAACCCTAGTAGGAAAAGCGAGATCCTATAAGCCCAGGGGCTCCAACAGGGAAAATAGCCCAGTGAGGAAAGGAAATAAGAGAATTAATTAACAATTAAAATAAAATATTTAAAAACAGTAACAATTAAAATAAATATTCCATATATAAACTATAAAAACTTCACCGAAATAAGAGGGAGAGAAATAAGATAGAGTACTGTGACCGAGTGTGCCCTCAGGCAAGAGAACTCTAACCCAAGACAGCGGAAGACCATGGTACAGAGGCTATGGCACTTGTCAATAATGATGACAAATTTGAAGCTGACAAGCTCCCTGCTTAAACTCCCGTATGTACATACGTATTCATATGATGCCAAAAATACATTCACATACAGAACATAATGCATGGAGGCATATTAAAACATCCATGGATGTAATCGCCTAAATAGAAACAAGCACAAAAGTATTCCCTAATGTGGCAATTGTAAAATTGAACTGACTTAATTCTCAACTATGGCCGAGTTCAGAGCAAGTGAAGTAATTTTTGTATTACTCAACAGACTGTAAATAATCATAGGCTAATAGTTGCCAGATTCTTGAAAACAAGATTTTTTGGCAAAATCTACTAACTGGGATTTTCTACAGTAAAATAACTAAGGAGAAAGGCATATCATTTTGTAAGTCCCCAGCATGTCAGGAAACAGAATATTTATAAATAAGAGAGATGAAGTGCATAATAGTATTATGTTTGAGCGTTGTCATCTTGTCATCTAAAGGCAAGGACAAAAACTCATTTGACATAGTTGTTTATAGCCGTTGTTTTTTTTTTTTTTTTTTTTTTTTTTTTCCGGGTCATATGTGAAATAGCCTAATGTAGTTAAAGAAAGTGGTTTCGGAAGGTTTACACAAACATTCCAGTGTGGCACCTTTAAAACTCCCTAAAAAGATAATCAAGGAATTCTTTTTAAATCCTTTAGACAAAGACAATCAGGGAATCCTTTTTACAAAGACAATCAAGGAATCCTTTTTACAAAGACAATCAGGGAATCCTTTTCACAAAGACAATCAAGGAATCCTTTTTACAAAGACAATCAGGGAATCCTTTTCACAAAGACAATCATGGAATCCTTTTTACAAAGACAATCAGGGAATCCTTTTTACAAAGACAACCAGGGAATCCTTTTTACAAAGACAACCAGGGAATCCTTTTTACAAATACAATCAGGGACTACTTTTACCAAATACAAGCACAGAATCCTTTTTACAATGATAATCAGGGAATCCTTTTTATAAAGACAATCAAGGAATCCTTTTTCCAAAGACAATCAAGGAACTCTTTATACAAAAACAATCAAGGAATCCTCTTTACAAAGACAATCAGGGAATGACAATCAAGGAACTCTTTTTACAAAAACAATCAAGGAATCCTCTTTACAAAGACAATCAGGGAATCATTTTTACAAAGACAATCAAGGAATCCTCTAAACAAAGACAATCAAGGTATCCTTTTTACAAAGACAATCAAGGAATCCTTTTTACAAAGACAATCAAGGAATCCTTTTTACAAAGACAATCAGGGAATCCTTTTCACAAAGGCAATCAAGGTATCTTTACAAAGACAATCAGGGAATCCTATTTACAAAGACAATCAAGGAATCCTTTATACAAAGACAATCAAGGAATCCTTTTTACAAAGACAATCAGGGAATCCTTTTCACAAAGGCAATCAAGGTATCTTTACAAAGACAATCAGGGAATCCTATTTACAAAGACAATCAGGGAATCCTTTTTACAAAGACATCCAGGGAATCCTTTTTACAAAGACAAGCATGGAATCCTTTTTATAAAGACAACAAGGGAATCCTATTTACAAAGACAATCAGGGAATCCTTTTACCAAAGACAAGCACGGAATCCTTTTTACAAAGACAATCAGGGAATTCGTTTTATAAAGACAATCCAGGAACTCTTTTTACAAAAACAATCAAGGAATCCCCTTTACAAAGACAATCAGGGAATCATTTTTACAAAGACAATCAAGGAATCCTCTTAACAAAGACAATCAAGGAATCCTTTTTACAAACTCAATCAGGATATCCTTTTTGCAAAAACAATCACGGAACCCTTTTTACAAAGACAATCAGGGAATCGTTTTTACAAAGGCAATCAAGGAATCCTTTTCACAAAGGCAATCAAGGAATCCTTTTTACGAAGACAATCAAGGAATTATTTTTACAATGACAATCAAGGAATCCTTTTTACAAAGACAATCAATGAATCCTCTTTACAAGACAATCAATGAATCCTCTTTACAAAGACAATGAAGGAATCCTTCTTACAAAGAAAATCAAGGAATCCTTCTAACAAAGACAATCAAGGAATCCTATTTATAAATACAAGGACAAAGTAAAGCATACCAATAAACTTCGAGGAGAATCATTTACTATACCACCCCTTCCTTGATGCCACAGGCATTCAAGATCAAACGTCATTTTGAATTTGTGGCTGAAAACTCTCAGAACTATCTCACCAAATAGTAATAAACACAGTATCTTTATATACCTATTGGTTGAAATGTTACAGGGAAAAGATTAGTTACAGATATTTTCCATTGGATGTCTGAAACTTATATGACTCATTCATATATAATATTAATATAATATAAATAACATATAATTGACAAGCAAATACTGAAAATAAACTATGAATAGGTTCAGTTATTGTATTAAATACATTTTTAATATGATTTAAATATAATTTACCAATCTAAAACATCAAAACGATTATAAAGCATCGAAGGTCGAAGAACAATTAGCAACTCAGGCTTTATTTGTTGTTGTTGTTGTTGTTGTGTGTGTTTATATATATATATATATATATATATATATATATATATATATATATATATATATATATATATATATATATATATATATTTATATATTCAAATAAGCCATATATATTTTTGATACATTAATGTCTGGATTCTCTTAATAACCTCGGGATCAGAGCCCCAGGCGAAATCACACAAAGACAAGAGCTTGTGACCGGCCGGGTATCGATACCTGGTCCGGCAAGCTTGTATAGACAGTGACTACCACTTGGCCAAGCGGTAGTCACTGTCTATACAAGCGTGCCGGACCAGGTATCGATACCCGGCCGGTCACAAGCTCTTGTCTTTGTGTGATTTCGCCTGGGGCTCTGATCCCGAGGTTGTTAAGAGAATCCAGACATTAATGTATCAAAAATATATATGGCTTATTTGAATATGAAAAACACGTCTAAATGTGCAAAATTTATCATATATATATATATATATATATATATATATATATATATATATATATATATATATATATATATATATATATATATATGTAAATAACGATTAACGATATAAACTAACTGAACACCATGACTTGAAGTAACAAACGTAACAAAATTTCGAAAACCATATTATGTCATGAAAATAAATTCTTGAACCCTATGATATTATACAGCAACAGTAACAAATTCTTGAACGTCTAAGTTATAAAATAACAATGGGAACAAATTCCCGAATGCCACAAAGAGAAATAAATTCCAGAACGCCATTTTAGGATGTAACAATAGTAGCAAATTCCCGAATTTTGTAAACAAATTCCTAAGAGCCACGAAAATGATGTCGATCTATTTTATATGAAGGGGTTCCATTGAAGCAATTAAGGTAAATAGCCTCTACTTAGACTGGAATCACGCAATTTTTTTTTTTTTTTCTCCCCGTCAGCAGCGGGAAACCGGGAGCATTTTGCTCGAGATATTGACTTCCCGACTGGATGGGAAGCAGCCAGCACAAACCACGAGCATGACTTCGGATGTAAACAAACAAGATAGCTGCTGCAAATAGGACGCGCTCTTCTTGGCAATCTTGGGTCCTAAAAGCCTCAAAAGATAATAGAAATCTGTTTTGTTCATCCTGTGGTAGTTGTATAATTCTTCAATTCATGTAATATTCCGAAAACACATTACTGCAACAGTCAGAAAATTCCTGTGCGTCATGATGATGTCAGCTGGTCAGTTTCGTTTACACTTTTTCCTATTTGCTCCTCGAACCGCGAAACCGTAGTGTGACGCTACAACACTCGCTCGCTAGCATAGACTGGAGGTTGGCGAAAACATCAAGCAAGAAATAGACTAGTGTGATTCCAGCAATAGAAACAGAAATGGACAGCAGGAATGAACTGACGAGACACGGGGAAGAGAATATCTATGAATGGTGAAATAAATATTTTCACCATGGAATAAGGACAGATGTACATTCTATGGAGGATCAAACATGGAAATTCTTTTTGATGAAACTGAGGTAATTTTGGTATTTACTCGGAAAAAGAGACACCGGTAAAATGAAAAAAATAATGATGGGCCTAAGTTTTTTAGAGATTTACAATCAATCTATATGGATGAAAGATTTAGTTTTCAAATAAAGATTGGTAGGTAATAATCGTTTTTAATAATAAAAGACATATTCACAAGGAAGATGAATCAAAGGATAATATTCCAAGTGGAGTGGTAAGATATGAAAAATTTTCTAACAGAGAGGAAATCTCATCTATGTTATGAAGCAGTCTTTTTGATGAATAAATATAAAACTTATATATAACAAATGACATATTTCTATTCAAGAGGATAAATCGCATTGTTGTTTCTATGGTAGAAAAAAAGTACAAAAACCAATTATACTGTATCTAATGAGGACAAGAACATCTTCAACTAAAATAATTGTAAAGACATAGTTCTTAATTAGTGTCGACGAGACAAAGCCTTTCTATAAAAAAAAAAAAATAATTTTCATGGAAATAACTAACTGCGCTAAAGAAACAGAACTGACCGATTCTGATTTTAATGTAATAAGCTGCGGCCAAAACGACAAACTTAATTCAGCTATCCGTATTTATCCTTTATATTTACTATACATTTTTTAAACCCTATATTATATATATATATATATATATAAATATAAATATATATATATATATATATATATATATATATATACATACATACATATACACATATATATACATATATAATAATAAATCCATTGTTCTCTAATCTTGGGTAGTGGCATAGCCTCTGTACCGTGGCTTTACACTGTCTTGGATTAGAGTTCTCTTGCTTGAACGTAAACTTTGGCATGCTATTCTATCTCGTTTTTCTTCATCTTATTTGTGTTTTGAAGTTTTATAGTTTATGCATGAAAGATCCATTTTAATGTTGTTGCTGTTCTTAAAATATTCTATTTTGATTGTTCACGATTACTTCTCTGGCAGTTTATTTATTTCCTTGTTTCCTTTTCTCACTGGGCTATCTTTTCCCCGTTGGAGCCATTGGGCTTATAGCATTCTACTTTTCCAACTAGAGTTGTAGCTTAGCTTGTATATATATATATATATATATATATATATATATATATATATATATATATATGTGTGTGTGTGTGTGTGTGTGTGTGTATGTATGTATGTATGTATGTATTTATATATGTGTGTATATATATATATATATATATATATATATATATATATATACACACATATATATAATATATATATATATATATATATATATATATATATATATATATATATACACACATATATATAATATATA